>NW_027100222.1:0-65751 GCF_031753505.1 Anomalospiza imberbis
CAATGGGAATTCTAAATAGCATTGATTCAGAAGTATTAATGAACACATTGGCTGCCTACCACGAGATTTGACTCAAATTCCCAACAACCACTGCTCAGTCGTCCTTATTGGCCTTGGGAAGACATCAGTGCTTGCTATCAAAACATATTACCAGTTGGGAGGAAGCAAGCGTAAATGATCACAAATTGGTAATTGATGCACTCGGTGCCACACAAAAGAACGTTTCTTTAGCTCTCAGCTGTATCCAGGCTCAATTAGGGATGCAGTCGGTTGCTGCCTCGATTATAAGAGAAGGTGAAGAAGGCACTTTTCCTACTGAGATTCGGAAAATAGTTTGGGACAGTGCCGCTGATTTTGAAAAGGAATTCCAATCCCGGTGGAACCTAGTGAACTTTACCTATGACCCCATCACAAACATAGCCACAGCTTTGGTGTTAACCGTACGTGATGCCTCAAGTGCGTTTGGTATTCCCCATCATTGCACTAGGACTGGGACACATATGGAGCCACTGGGAATGTGCTGGGGGCAACTGGGACCCACGCTGGGGGCAACTGGGGACAAGGGTGAGTGACTGGGGCCCTGCTGGGAGAGACTGGGATCATACTGGACTCATACTGGGATCTTACTGGGAGTGACTGGGACTATTCTGGGGGCAAGTGGGAGAATTGGAGAAAACACTGGATGGCACTGGGAACAACGGAGACAGTGCTGGGGGCAAATTGTATCATAATGGGGAGTGACTGGCAGCAACTGGGCTCCTGCTGGGAGCAGCCCCTGGCGGCCCCGGGAGCCCCGCACCCCTTTCCCGGCCATGCCGCCCCTCCAGCCCCAGCACCCCCCATTGCCGGGGTGCCGGCACTGCCAGGGGTCCCCCCCTCTCGGGTTCCCCCGCTGGGGCTTCTGGGGCTCTCCTCTCTCGGGGCTCCCGCTCAGGGCAGCCGCGGCTCTCCCGGGGCTCCCCAAAACCGGTGTCCCCCCGACGGGGCTCTGCCGCCACCCACACTGGGATCCCCCAAAAACACCTCTCGGGGACCCCCCGATGTCCCCCCGAGGGCCAGCTGCGGCTCGGCTTTGGAGCCCTGCCTAGCTCCAAACATCCCTCCCAAAGAACCCGAACCCAGGCACCCCCCAGGATATTTGGGCCGAGCTCCCCCTCCCTGGGCACCTGCGGGATGGGGGCGATGCTCCCGGGGTGCTGCGAGCTCAGGCAGCGCCCAGGGCCACGCGATTCCTTCTCTCCTCTCCTCCGGCTGCTCCCTGCTGCCGCTGCGCCTCTTCCTCCCTCCCTCCTCCTCCTCCCCCGCTCCGGGATCCTGAACCATGAGGGGAAAGGAGCGAGGAAAGGGCAGAACCGTGAGGGGAAAGGAGCGGGGCCAGGGGGACGCGCTGTCCTAAAAAAGCCCGGTTTGACCCAAAATCACCAAAAGGGCATCAAATGCAGCCTACATCCACATGGTTCGGCCTGACAACCAACCAAATGGGATTAAAAGTATCCAGAGGGCTCTAAAATCCAACCAAAGGGGCTTAAAACTGCCCCAAGTGTTTTATAGCCCTCAAGAAATGGCTTAAGATCACCCGTAAATCTTTCAAATGTGACTAAAATCCACCCTGAAAGTATCTGGTCCAGCCTAAAATCATCCCAAAGGTATCTAAAATCACCAAAATGTCCCTGACACCAACACAAGAAGACCTAAAATCACCCTAAAAAGGCTTGGTTCAACCTAAAATTGCCCAAAGCAGCAAAAAAACCCTACTTAAATGCACCCAAAATACACAAAAAAAAAGGGGACCTAAAATCACCCACACAGGATTAGGATTCACCCATATGGGCCCCGTTATTTCCTAAACTCACCCAAATGGGCCCCAGCCCCACCCACATGGGCCTAAAAATCATCCAAAGGGGTCTGAAATCCCCCCTAAACCCCACCAGATTCGGCCTCAAATCAGCCACAGGGGCTGA
This sequence comes from Anomalospiza imberbis, assembly GCF_031753505.1. Lineage (NCBI taxonomy): Eukaryota > Metazoa > Chordata > Aves > Passeriformes > Viduidae > Anomalospiza > Anomalospiza imberbis. Next base: position 1,962 of record NW_027100222.1, read on the forward strand.
AAATCCACCCAAAAAGGCTCGGGATCCCCGCAAGGGATCTGAAGCCCACCCTAAACCTGCCCGGTTCGGCCAAAATCCCCCAAAGGGGCCGAGCCCGAGGCCGAGGCCGGGATCGGCTCCGGGGTGGCTCCGGGACCTCCGCGTTCGCTCCGGGCAGTTTTGGCCGCTGGCCCCGGACGGGCCTGGGCGGGACCGGGAGGGACCAGGGAGGGCTCCGGGAGGGGTTTGGGCATCTGGGGCTTTTTTGGGCTTTGGGGAATTGTGTTGGGAGTTTATGGGGAATTGTTGGGGTTTTTGGGGAGAATTATTGGGTTTGGAGGCAGTTGGGGGATTTTGGGGAGTTTGGTTTTGAGGGGTTTTATTGGTGCTTTGAGGGGGGAAGTTGTTTTCCTGGGGGTATTTGGGGGTTAATTGAAATTTTTGTGTTTTCTTTAGAATTTTGGAAGGTTTTACTGGGATTTTGTGGGATTTTGTGGGATCCTCTGGAATTATTTCTGGGTTTTATTGGGATTTTTAGGGGATTTGGAGGCAATTTATTGGAATTGTGGGGGCATTTAGTGGGATTCTTTGGGGATTTGGGTTTGTTAGGAATTTTAGTGGGGATTAGGGGGGTTTTGTAGGTTTTTTTCTAGGTTGTTGTCAAGATTTCTTTGAGACTCGTGAGTATTTTGTGGGGCTTGTTGTGGTTTTGGAGACATTTTTGGGAGGATTTGTGGGGTTTAATTGGGATTTTGTGGGCTTTTATTGGGATTCGAGGGTGTTCTAATGGGAATTTGTGAAATTTAATTGCGATTTCATGGGGTTTATTGGGACTTTCAGGGGTTTAAAGGAGACTTTGGTGCCTCTCAGCCCTTCCCCACACCCTGGGACAACTCCAAAGCCCCCCCAAAATTCCACTAAAAACCCCCCAAAATCCCCCAAAAATCCCAATTAAAAACTCCTAAACACCAAAGAATCCCCCAAAAATCCCAATGGAACCCACGCAAAATTTAAAAAAAAAAACAAAAACAAAAAAAAAAAAAAAAAAAAAAAAAAACAAAAAAACGCCCAAAAATTTCAATAAACCCCCCCAAAAAATAACCACCCCAAAACCCTAAAAAATCCCTAAAATCCAAAATCCTCAAAACCCACAAAACCCCCATAACCCCACAAACCCAGTAATTCTCTCCAAAATCCAATAATTCCCCCTAATCTCCCAACAAAATCCCCCAAAGCCCATACATGCCGCCAAAATCTCCCCCAAATCCCCCCAGAGCGGCCCCAGACTCACCGGGGGGCAGTCCTGGATCAGGGGGCACCGGCCGGTGGAACAGGAGCCACCTCAGGGGGCCCGCGGTGCTTTTTGGGGAGGGGGCACCATGGGAAACCCTCCCAAAAATGGGGGGGGGTGGAACCCTGTTGCACCCCCTCCCCAGAAAGCCCCCTCACCCGGTTCAGGAATAGCCAAACTCAAGAAAATGTAAACCAGGCTTGACTTTCCAGAAATTATTTTTGGCCGGGTTTAGCTGCACCCTCCAGCTCAGGATCACCGGTGTATTTGCAGGTTTTGCTCTGCATCATCAGCCTGCCCAGACTCTGCTCGGTGTTTCACAAATGAAGAAGACAATGGATATTGTGCCAAGCTTCCTTGCAAACAGCAACACCTGCATCAGCATGACAGAAAAGAAGGGGAAAAAAAAAAAAAAAGAAAATAATCAGCGGTTAGAACAGAGCCAGTGTCCCACCATCTTCCCCTCCACTGTTATTATAGAGGCAAACCTGGGCCTAAAGCTTCCACCTCTCAGTTCCTGATGCTGTTTGACTTCAGCCTTGACTCCCCCTGATCTACCTGACTGCCGTCCAAGTGGGGCTGGGGATGCTCAGCCTGGAAACAGGAGACACTGGGAAGGCCTCCCTGCAGCTCTGCAGGACTGGAAGGGTCCCACAGGAAAGACGGGGACAGTGTTCAGCCGGGCCCGTGGCAACAGGACAAGGGGGGATGGCTTTCAACTGCAGGAGGCTGATTGAAGTTGGATCTGAGGGAGCTGCTCTTTTACACGGAGGCTGCTGAGGCACTGGCCCAGGCTGTGGATGCCCCATCCTTGGCAACAGGGCTGTGAGCAGCATGGGCTGGGGAAGATTGCTCAGCTCGGAACAAGATGCTCTTTAGATCCACTGTGATGTCACAGATGTGATGTTCCAGCAGGAACTTCCAGCGTCCAGCAAAGAGCACAACACAACCACTGGCCCTTGTGTCAGCCCACCCTGTGCCAGCCCTCGTGCCAGCTCACCCTTCACCATGTTCCCTGTCACTCTTCTCGTCACCTGCGCCCTGATACTCCCATCAGTCCTGAAAGCTCTCTGTTGCCTGGATTTTGTCATCCGTCCCTGCAGGATGCTCACATTTGTCCTGAGGAAGGTACAGTGCCATTCCATGGAGGTGGACACCCCCCAGCTGCCCGGCTGGGCTGGAGTTCTGTGGGATGGGGTGGGACAGGGACCCCACTCTGAGGTGTTGCTACCTCTGCAGGCTGTCACCGAGAGAGAGGACGAGATGGAGGTGGACATGCAGGCTGATAGAGAGGAGGACATGGAAGTGGATGGCGAAGAGAGTGGAGACAATGCGATGGAGGTGGACATGGAGATTGATACAGAGGAGGAGATGGAAGTGGATGGAGAAGAGAGTGGAGAGGAAGAGATGGAGGTGGACATGGAGATTGATACAGAGGAGAAGATGGAAGTGGATGGAGAAGAGACTGGAGAGGAAGAGATGGAGGTGGACATGGAGATTGATACAGAGGAGGAGATGGAAGTGGATGGAGAAGAGAGTGGAGAGGAAGAGATGGAGGTGGACATGGAGATTGATACAGAGGAGAAGATGGAAGTGGATGGAGAAGAGACTGGAGAGGAAGAGATGGAGGTGGACATGCAGATGGATCCAGAGGAGGAGATGGAAGTGGATGGAGAAGAGACTGGTGAAGAAGAGATGGAGGTAGATGTGGAAGAGGAGATGGACGTGGAAATGGAAGAGTACCTTGAGGACATGGACATTGATGAGAAAGATGAGGAAGAGGCCATGATCTTGGGATGAAGAGCAATACCAGCAGCAGGACAGGCATGTGGTCCCCACAGGCAGAGCGGGTCCCCTGCTGCCAGGCTGGGACTGGGCTGGGTGGTCCCTGCTCAGGGATGCAGGACCCGGTGCATTGGGTTCTGGTGGCCATCCCCAGCCTGTGCTGCGCTTGCTGGGCCAGCCTGGGGGCACATGGAAGAGCCCTCTATGCCTGATTGGAGTGACCGTGCCTCTTGCTTTTCCTCAAGGACCGATGGAGATCCCGGACAGAGATGCCACCCTTTTGTACATACCTTGTAGAGTTTGTTGTTGTCTTTAGGCTATAGGTTTTAGGGCTTCTTTTTGTCTTCTGTAAATACGTTTCATAGACTTTTGTTAGATATGTTCTTAGGTATATACGTTCCATAGATAGTTGTTGTTACAAATATTCTTACAATGTAAATGTGTTCTGTGTTTTCTTTGCTGTTTTTCTGAAAATAAACAAGTTTTATTTTTCACACCCCAGTTCTCTTTCCATTTGCTTCAGGCACAGGTAGCATTTGCAAAGTTGTGGTTTCCGCTTGCTCCAGGTTCCCAGGGCTGGAGGTCGGTGGGGGCGCTGGCACAGCCACAACCTTTTGTTTGGGGGCAATATTGGGAAGGGGGTGGGAGAGGGGGCACAGGGGGAGGTGGGACCCACTGAGGCTCCCCCAGGTCACCCCAGGACCCCCAGGCCCCGTCCCAGCCCCCCCAGTTCCCTCCACAGCCCCGGCTGAGGGGGGCTCAGCCCAGGAGCCGCCGTCGTTCGGGGCTCCCCCGAGGGCAGCCGCCAACGGGAGAGCTCCCGGCTTGGAGAGGCCCCAGCAGAGGAGGGGATCTTGTCCCTCCTCGAGTGCCCTGAAGGGTCTTCAGGCCCCTCTGAAGAGGAGTTTTTCTCTTTTTAGGGATGTTTGGGGGGACCTCACCCCTCCAAGGGTGTTTTTTCCTCCCCATTTTCAGGTGTTTGTGGGGCCACAGCCCCACAAGCCCCTTTTCAGGGGTGATCATGACAGCTTTAAGTGACATTTTTCTGGGGGACTCACTCCAAGCCGCTGTAGGGGATGTTTTGCCCCCCAGGGTGGATTTTTGGGGTTTAAGGGCCCTCGCTCTGGTCGGGTCCCACTCTAACTCCCCTGAAGAGGCCAACACCACTCCTGCTGATTCCGGCAGCGGAGCCCTAGGAGGGTTGTAAGAGTTGAAATTTTTAAATTTCATTTTTATTCTATTTTATTTAAATTAAAATTTATTGATTTTTAGTTTTATTATAACTCGTTGAGAGGACAGCAAGGACATTCAAGGGCAGGAACATTTTTTCCTGGCTGGTGACTGGAATTTCAGACCCTGGCAGTGTGTGCAGAACCACACAGACTGGGATCAAACATGGGCTGAGATCACCTGGACTGAGATCCTATGGACTGGGACCATATGGAATGGGACCATAGGGATCAGGACGGTACACACTGGGATAAACTGGGTTGAGATTATATGGACTGGGACCACATCGACTGGGATTGCACAGACTGGGATCCCATGGACTGGGAAAAAGCATTGGCTACCATTGGCTACCATCCACATAGAAAGGTGGCCACCTCAAGTTGTCTTGATCCTTTTTGGGTGTCCCATCCCCCTCTTTCCCCCGCCTTCCCCATCGTTCCCCCAGTCCCCGCTCCCCTCCCCCGTGTTTGGTTTTGGGGGTTCCAGGCCCCTCCTGCTCCGTGGGGGGGTCCCGATCCCTCTTTGGTTTAATTTGGGGCCCCCAACCCCTTCTCACCGCGACCCCCGCGGCCGGGGGGGCTCTCAGCACCACCAGTGCCACCAGTCCGGCACCAGCTGCCCCCGCACGCCCCATCCCCATCCCCAGGGTCACCTCCCCCCTCCCCAAATTCCGCTCCCGGGGAGCGCTGGGCGCTGCGGGTCCGCCTGGCGACTGAGGAGTCATCGAGAACAAGCGCTCTGATTGGCTAGAAATGGCCCCGCGCAGTCTCTGATTGGCTAGCGCATTGAGAAGCGCTGTGATCTGCCTAGCAACCGATGAGCAGCGCTATCGCAGGCGCTGATTGCCTGAAAATCGCCGGCCCGGCAACTGAGTTGTCAGCAGCGCCGCGCGCTCTGATTGGCCAGGAGCTGTTTTGGGGTGGGGACGGGGGGAACTGGGGACCCCCAGGAGCCCCCCGGCTTTGGGGGTTTCCATCCCCCCTCGGCCCTCGGGGCGGCCCTGGGGCCACCCCAACACCCCCAAAGTGGGGAGGGTCCCCGGAGCCCTTTGGATCCCCCAAAAATGGGCTGGAAGCGGCAGGAGCCGCCCCAAAAAGGGATTGAAGGCTCCGGTCCGGGAATGGGGGAGGCTCCGGGGATGGCTCCGATCCGGATCGGGGCGGGCTGGGATTGAGGGAGGGTCCGTTCAGCGACTGGGCAGGGGTCTGGGACTGGGTCAGGGGCTGGCATTGGGGAGGGTTTGGGAATTGGGGAGGGGTCTGGGATTGAGGGGATTGCTCCATCCCGGGATTGGGGCAGGGTCGCTCCCTGGGGGAGGGGTCCATTATTGGGCCAGGGCCTCTCCCCTTCCCAAGCCCAATCCCGTTCCTGATCCTGTTCCCGATCCCAATCCCATTCCCATTTCTGTTCCCGTTCCTGATCTCATTCCCGACCCCGATCCCACTCCCATTCCCGATCCCGATCCTGTTCCCAGTCCCGGTCCCGCCGCTGTTTCCAGGAAATGGCTCTGCTCTCAACCCCGACCCCAAACCCAGCGGGTCAAACACCCCAGATCCTGGGGTCAACTCCCCCCGACCCCAAATCCTGGGGGTTCAAACACTGGGGGGGTCAAACACCCTCAAACCCAAACTCTGGGATGTCAAGCCCTACCCCCCCCCCCCCCCAGCCCCAAACCCCAAATTTTAGGATCAAACCCTCCAAATCCCAGATCCTGGGGTGTCAAACACTCCCCAATTCCCAAACGATGGGGTTAAATACCCCTGATTTTGCTGATGGAAAAAAAACTTCTTTTCAGGGTTGGACGACCTGGTTGCGACAGCGGAACCCTTCTAAAAGACGGATGCTAAGAGACATAACCGGTGCTGTGGGAACAGGATTGGGAATTCTAAATAGCATTGATTCAGAAGTATTAATGAACACATTGGCTGCCACCACTAGATTTGACCAAATTCCAACAACCACTGAAGTCGTCCTTCTTGGCCTTGGGAAGACATCAGCGCTTGCTATCAAACATATTACCAAGTTGGGAGGAAGCAAGCGTAAATGATCACAAATTGGTAATTGATGCACTCGGTGCCACACAAAAGAACGTTTCTTTAGCTCTCAGCTGTATCCAGGCTCAATTAGGGATGCAGTCGGTTGCTGCCTCGATTATAAGAGAAGGTGAAGAAGGCACTTTTCCTACTGAGATTCGGAAAATAGTTTGGGACAGTGCCGCTGATTTTGAAAAGGAATTCCAATCCCGGTGGAACCTAGTGAACTTTACCTATGACCCCATCACAAACATAGCCACAGCTTTGGTGTTAACCGTACGTGATGCCTCAAGTGCGTTTGGTATTCCCCATCATTGCACTAGGACTGGGACACATATGGAGCCACTGGGAATGTGCTGGGGGCAACTGGGACCACGCTGGGGGCAACTGGGGACAAGGGTGAGTGACTGGGGCCCTGCTGGGAGAGACTGGGATCATACTGGACTCATACTGGGATCTTACTGGGAGTGACTGGGACTATTCTGGGGGCAAGTGGGAGAACTGGGAAAACACTGGATGGCACTGGGAACAACGGGAACAGTGCTGGGGGCAAATTGTATCATAATGGGGAGTGACTGGCAGCAACTGGGCTCCTGCTGGGAGCAGCCCCTGGCGGCCCCGGGAGCCCCGCACCCCTTTCCCGGCCATGCCGCCCCTCCAGCCCCAGCACCCCCCATTGCCGGGGTGCCGGCACTGCCAGGGGTCCCCCCCTCTCGGGTTCCCCGCTGGGGCTTCTGGGGCTCTCCTCTCTCGGGGCTCCCGCTCAGGGCAGCCGCGGCTCTCCCGGGGCTCCCCAAAACCGGTGTCCCCCCGACGGGGCTCTGCCGCCACCCACACTGGGATCCCCCAAAAACACCTCTCGGGGACCCCCCGATGTCCCCCCGAGGGCCAGCTGCGGCTCGGCTTTGGAGCCCTGCCAGCTCCAAACATCCCTCCCAAAGAACCCGAACCCAGGCACCCCCCAGGATATTTGGGCCGAGCTCCCCCTCCCTGGGCACCTGCGGGATGGGGGCGATGCTCCCGGGGTGCTGCGAGCTCAGGCAGCGCCAGGGCCACGCGATTCCTTCTCTCCTCTCCTCCGGCTGCTCCCTGCTGCCGCTGCGCCTCTTCCTCCCTCCCTCCTCCTCCTCCCCCGCTCCGGGATCCTGAACCATGAGGGGAAAGGAGCGAGGAAAGGGCAGAACCGTGAGGGGAAAGGAGCGGGGCCAGGGGGACGCGCTGTCCTAAAAAAGCCCGGTTTGACCCAAAATCACCCAAAAGGGCATCAAATGCAGCCTACATCCACATGGTTCGGCCTGACACCAACCAAATGGGATTAAAAGTATCCAGAGGGCTCTAAAATCCAACCAAAGGGGCTTAAAACTGCCCCAAGTGTTTTATAGCCCTCAAGAAATGGCTTAAGATCACCCGTAAATCTTTCAAATGTGACTAAAATCCACCCTGAAAGTATCTGGTCCAGCCTAAAATCATCCAAAGGTATCTAAAATCACCAAAATGTCCCTGACACCAACACAAGAAGACCTAAAATCACCCTAAAAAGGCTTGGTTCAACCTAAAATTGCCCAAAGCAGCAAAAAACCCTACTTAAATGCACCCAAAATACACAAAAAAAAGGGACCTAAAATCACCCACACAGGATTAGGATTCACCCATATGGGCCCCGTTTTTCCTAAACTCACCCAAATGGGCCCCAGCCCCACCCACATGGGCCTAAAATCATCCAAAGGGGTCTGAAATCCCCCCTAAACCCCACCAGATTCGGCCTCAAATCAGCCACAGGGGCTGAAAATCCACCCAAAAAGGCTCGGGATCCCCGCAAGGGATCTGAAGCCCACCCTAAACCTGCCCGGTTCGGCCCAAAATCCCCCAAAGGGGCCGAGCCCGAGGCCGAGCCCGGGATCGGCTCCGGGGTGGCTCCGGGACCTCCGCGTTCGCTCCGGGCAGTTTTGGCCGCGGCCCCGGACGGGCCTGGGCGGGACCGGGAGGGACCAGGGAGGGCTCGGGAGGGGTTTGGGCATCTGGGGCTTTTTTGGGCTTTGGGGAATTGTGTTGGGAGTTTATGGGGAATTGTTGGGGTTTTTGGGGAGAATTATTGGGTTTGGAGGCAGTTGGGGGATTTTGGGGAGTTTGGTTTTGAGGGGTTTTATTGGTGCTTTGAGGGGGAAGTTGTTTTCCTGGGGGTATTTGGGGGTTAATTGAAATTTTTTGTGTTTTCTTTAGAATTTTGGAAGGTTTTACTGGGATTTTGTGGGGATTTTGTGGGATCCTCTGGAATTATTTCTGGGTTTTATTGGGATTTTTAGGGGATTTGGAGGCAATTTATTGGAATTGTGGGGGCATTTAGTGGGATTCTTTGGGGATTTGGGTTTGTTAGGAATTTTAGTGGGGATTAGGGGGGGTTTTGTAGGTTTTTTCTAGGTTGTTGTCAAGATTTCTTTGGACTCGTGAGTATTTTGTGGGGCTTGTTGTGGTTTTGGAGACATTTTTGGGAGGATTTGTGGGGTTTAATTGGGATTTTGTGGGCTTTTATTGGGATTCGAGGGTGTTCTAATGGGAATTTGTGAAATTTAATTGCGATTTCATGGGGTTTATTGGGACTTTCAGGGGTTTAAAGGAGACTTTGGTGCCTCTCAGCCCTTCCCCACACCCTGGGACAACTCCAAAGCCCCCCAAAATTCCACTAAAACCCCCCAAAATCCCCCAAAAATCCCAATTAAAAACTCCTAAACACCAAAGAATCCCCCAAAAATCCCAATGGAACCCACCAAAATTTAAAAAAAAAACAAAAACAAAAAAAAAAAAAACAAAAAAACGCCCAAAAATTTCAATAAACCCCCCAAAAAATAACCACCCCAAAACCCTAAAAAATCCCTAAAATCCAAAATCCTCAAAACCCACAAAACCCCCATAACCCCACAAACCCAGTAATTCTCTCCAAAATCCAATAATTCCCCCTAATCTCCCAACAAAATCCCCCAAAGCCCATACATGCCGCCAAAATCTCCCCCAAATCCCCCCAGAGCGCCCCAGACTCACCGGGGGCAGTCCTGGATCAGGGGGCACCGGCCGGTGGAACAGGAGCCACCTCAGGGGGCCCGCGGTGCTTTTTGGGGAGGGGGCACCATGGGAAACCTCCCAAAAATGGGGGGGGTGGAACCCTGTTGCACCCCCTCCCCAGAAAGCCCCCTCACCCGGTTCAGGAATAGCCAAACTCAAGAAAATGTAAACCAGGCTTGACTTTCCAGAAATTATTTTTGGCCGGGTTTAGCTGCACCCTCCAGGCTCAGGATCACCGGTGTATTTGCAGGTTTTGCTCTGCATCATCAGCCTGCCCAGACTCTGCTCGGTGTTTCACAAATGAAGAAGACAATGGATATTGTGCCAAGCTTCCTTGCAAACAGCAACACCTGCATCAGCATGACAGAAAAGAAGGGAAAAAAAAAAAAAAAGAAAATAATCAGCGGTTAGAACAGAGCCAGTGTCCCACCATCTTCCCCTCCACTGTTATTATAGAGGCAAACCTGGGCCTAAAGCTTCCACCTCTCAGTTCCTGATGCTGTTTGACTTCAGCCTTGACTCCCCCTGATCTACCTGACTGCCGTCCAAGTGGGGCTGGGGATGCTCAGCCTGGAAACAGGAGACACTGGGGAGGCCTCCCTGCAGCTCTGCAGGACTGGAAGGGTCCCACAGGAAAGACGGGGACAGTGTTCAGCCGGGCCCGTGGCAACAGGACAAGGGGGGATGGCTTTCAACTGCAGGAGGCTGATTGAAGTTGGATCTGAGGGAGCTGCTCTTTTACACGGAGGCTGCTGAGGCACTGGCCCAGGCTGTGGATGCCCCATCCTTGGCAACAGGGCTGTGAGCAGCATGGGCTGGGGAAGATTGCTCAGCTCGGAACAAGATGCTCTTTAGATCCACTGTGATGTCACAGATGTGATGTTCCAGCAGGAACTTCCAGCGTCCAGCAAAGAGCACAACACAACCACTGGCCCTTGTGTCAGCCCACCCTGTGCCAGCCCTCGTGCCAGCTCACCCTTCACCATGTTCCCTGTCACTCTTCTCGTCACCTGCGCCCTGATACTCCCATCAGTCCTGAAAGCTCTCTGTTGCCTGGATTTTGTCATCCGTCCCTGCAGGATGCTCACATTTGTCCTGAGGAAGGTACAGTGCCATTCCATGGAGGTGGACACCCCCCAGCTGCCCGGCTGGGCTGGAGTTCTGTGGGGATGGGGTGGGACAGGGACCCCACTCTGAGGTGTTGCTACCTCTGCAGGCTGTCACCGAGAGAGAGGACGAGATGGAGGTGGACATGCAGGCTGATAGAGAGGAGGACATGGAAGTGGATGGCGAAGAGAGTGGAGACAATGCGATGGAGGTGGACATGGAGATTGATACAGAGGAGGAGATGGAAGTGGATGGAGAAGAGAGTGGAGAGGAAGAGATGGAGGTGGACATGGAGATTGATACAGAGGAGAAGATGGAAGTGGATGGAGAAGAGACTGGAGAGGAAGAGATGGAGGTGGACATGGAGATTGATACAGAGGAGAAGATGGAAGTGGATGGAGAAGAGACTGGAGAGGAAGAGATGGAGGTGGACATGCAGATGGATCCAGAGGAGGAGATGGAAGTGGATGGAGAAGAGACTGGTGAAGAAGAGATGGAGGTAGATGTGGAAGAGGAGATGGACGTGGAAATGGAAGAGTACCTTGAGGACATGGACATTGATGAGAAAGATGAGGAAGAGGCCATGATCTTGGGATGAAGAGCAATACCAGCAGCAGGACAGGCATGTGGTCCCCACAGGCAGAGCGGGTCCCCTGCTGCCAGGCTGGGACTGGGCTGGGTGGTCCCTGCTCAGGGATGCGGGACCCGGTGCATTGGGTTCTGGTGGCCATCCCCAGCCTGTGCTGCGCTTGCTGGGCCAGCCTGGGGGCACATGGAAGAGCCCTCTATGCCTGATTGGAGTGACCGTGCCTCTTGCTTTTCCTCAAGGACCGATGGAGATCCCGGACAGAGATGCCACCCTTTTGTACATACCTTGTAGAGTTTGTTGTTGTCTTTAGGCTATAGGTTTTAGGGCTTCTTTTTGTCTTCTGTAAATACGTTTCATAGACTTTTGTTAGATATGTTCTTAGGTATATACGTTCCATAGATAGTTGTTGTTACAAATATTCTTACAATGTAAATGTGTTCTGTGTTTTCTTTGCTGTTTTTCTGAAAATAAACAAGCTTTATTTTTCACACCCCAGTTCTCTTTCCATTTGCTTCAGGCACAGGTAGCATTTGCAAAGTTGTGGTTTCCGCTTGCTCCAGGTTCCCAGGGCTGGAGGTCGGTGGGGGCGCTGGCACAGCCACAAGCTTTTGTTTGGGGGCAATATTGAGAAGGGGGTGGGAGAGGGGGCACAGGGGGAGGTGGGACCCACTGAGGCTCCCCCAGGTCACCCCAGGACCCCCAGGCCCCGTCCCAGCCCCCCCAGTTCCCTCCACAGCCCCGGCTGAGGGGGGCTCAGCCCAGGAGCCGCCGTCGTTCGGGGCTCCCCCGAGGGCAGCCGCCAACGGGAGAGCTCCCGGCTTGGAGAGGCCCCAGCAGAGGAGGGGATCTTGTCCCTCCTCGAGTGCCCTGAAGGGTCTTCAGGCCCCTCTGAAGAGGAGTTTTTCTCTTTTTAGGGATGTTTGGGGGGACCTCACCCCTCCAAGGGTGTTTTTTCCTCCCCATTTTCAGGTGTTTGTGGGGCCACAGCCCCACAAGCCCCTTTTCAGGGGTGATCATGACAGCTTTAAGTGACATTTTTCTGGGGGACTCACTCCAAGCCGCTGTAGGGGATGTTTTGCCCCCCAGGGTGGATTTTTGGGGTTTAAGGGCCCCCGCTCTGGTCGGGTCCCACTCTAACTCCCCTGAAGAGGCCAACACCACTCCTGCTGATTCCGGCAGCGGAGCCCTAGGAGGGTTGTAAGAGTTGAAATTTTTAAATTTCATTTTTATTCTATTTTATTTAAATTCAAATTTATTGATTTTTAGTTTTATTATAACTCGTTGAGAGGACAGCAAGGACATTCAAGGGCAGGAACATTTTTTCCTGGCTGGTGACTGGAATTTCAGACCCTGGCAGTGTGTGCAGAACCACACAGACTGGGATCAAACATGGGCTGAGATCACCTGGACTGAGATCCTATGGACTGGGACCATATGGAATGGGACCATAGGGATCAGGACGGTACACACTGGGATAAACTGGGTTGAGATTATATGGACTGGGACCACATCGACTGGGATTGCACAGACTGGGATCCCATGGACTGGGAAAAAGCATTGGCTACCATTGGCTACCATCCACATAGAAAGGTGGCCACCTCAAGTTGTCTTGATCCTTTTTGGGTGTCCCATCCCCCTCTTTCCCCCGCCTTCCCCATCGTTCCCCCAGTCCCCGCTCCCCTCCCCCGTGTTTGGTTTTGGGGGTTCCAGGCCCCTCCTGCTCCGTGGGGGGGTCCCGATCCCTCTTTGGTTTAATTTGGGGCCCCCAACCCCTTCTCACCGCGACCCCCGCGGCCGGGGGGGCTCTCAGCACCACCAGTGCCACCAGTCCGGCACCAGCTGCCCCCGCACGCCCCATCCCCATCCCCAGGGTCACCTCCCCCCTCCCCAAATTCCGCTCCCGGGGAGCGCTGGGCGCTGCGGGTCCGCCTGGCGACTGAGGAGTCATCGAGAACAAGCGCTCTGATTGGCTAGAAATGGCCCCGCGCAGTCTCTGATTGGCTAGCGCATTGAGAAGCGCTGTGATCTGCCTGGCAACCGATGAGCAGCGCTATCGCAGGCGCTGATTGCCTGAAAATCGCCGGCCCGGCAACTGAGTTGTCAGCAGCGCCGCGCGCTCTGATTGGCCAGGAGCTGTTTTGGGGTGGGGACGGGGGGAACTGGGGACCCCCAGGAGCCCCCCGGCTTTGGGGGTTTCCATCCCCCCTCGGCCCTCGGGGCGGCCCTGGGGCCACCCCAACACCCCCAAAGTGGGGAGGGTCCCCGGAGCCCTTTGGATCCCCCAAAAATGGGCTGGAAGCGGCAGGAGCCGCCCCAAAAAGGGATTGAAGGGTCCGGTCCGGGAATGGGGGAGGCTCCGGGGATGGCTCCGATCCGGATCGGGGCGGGCTGGGATTGAGGGAGGGTCCGTTCAGCGACTGGGCAGGGGTCTGGGACTGGGTCAGGGGCTGGCATTGGGGAGGGTTTGGGAATTGGGGAGGGGTCTGGGATTGAGGGGATTGCTCCATCCCGGGATTGGGGCAGGGTCGCTCCCTGGGGGAGGGGTCCATTATTGGGCCAGGGCCTCTCCCCTTCCCAAGCCCAATCCCGTTCCTGATCCTGTTCCCGATCCCAATCCCATTCCCATTTCTGTTCCCGTTCCCGATCTCATTCCCGACCCCGATCCCACTCCCATTCCCGATCCCGATCCTGTTCCCAGTCCCGGTCCCGCCGCTGTTTCCAGGAAATGGCTCTGCTCTCAACCCCGACCCCAAACCCAGCGGGTCAAACACCCCAGATCCTGGGGTCAACTCCCCCCGACCCCAAATCCTGGGGGTTCAAACACTGGGGGGGTCAAACACCCTCAAACCCAAACTCTGGGATGTCAAGCCCTACCCCCCCCCCCCCCCAGCCCCAAACCCCAAATTTTAGGATCAAACCCTCCAAATCCCAGATCCTGGGGTGTCAAACACTCCCCAATTCCCAAACGATGGGGTTAAATACCCCTGATTTTGCTGATGGAAAAAAAACTTCTTTTCAGGGTTGGACGACCTGGTTGCGACAGCGGAACCCTTCTAAAAGACGGATGCTAAGAGACATAACCGGTGCTGTGGGAACAGGATTGGGAATTCTAAATAGCATTGATTCAGAAGTATTAATGAACACATTGGCTGCCACCACTAGATTTGACCAAATTCCAACAACCACTGCAGTCGTCCTTCTTGGCCTTGGGAAGACATCAGCGCTTGCTATCAAACATATTACCAAGTTGGGAGGAAGCAAGCGTAAATGATCACAAATTGGTAATTGATGCACTCGGTGCCACACAAAAGAACGTTTCTTTAGCTCTCAGCTGTATCCAGGCTCAATTAGGGATGCAGTCGGTTGCTGCCTCGATTATAAGAGAAGGTGAAGAAGGCACTTTTCCTACTGAGATTCGGAAAATAGTTTGGGACAGTGCCGCTGATTTTGAAAAGGAATTCCAATCCCGGTGGAACCTAGTGAACTTTACCTATGACCCCATCACAAACATAGCCACAGCTTTGGTGTTAACCGTACGTGATGCCTCAAGTGCGTTTGGTATTCCCCATCATTGCACTAGGACTGGGACACATATGGAGCCACTGGGAATGTGCTGGGGGCAACTGGGACCACGCTGGGGGCAACTGGGGACAAGGGTGAGTGACTGGGGCCCTGCTGGGAGAGACTGGGATCATACTGGACTCATACTGGGATCTTACTGGGAGTGACTGGGACTATTCTGGGGGCAAGTGGGAGAACTGGGAAAACACTGGATGGCACTGGGAACAACGGAAACAGTGCTGGGGGCAAATTGTATCATAACGGGGAGTGACTGGCAGCAACTGGGCTCCTGCTGGGAGCAGCCCCTGGCGGCCCCGGGAGCCCCGCACCCCTTTCCCGGCCATGCCGCCCCTCCAGCCCCAGCACCCCCCATTGCCGGGGTGCCGGCACTGCCAGGGGTCCCCCCCTCTCGGGTTCCCCGCTGGGGCTTCTGGGGCTCTCCTCTCTCGGGGCTCCCGCTCAGGGCAGCCGCGGCTCTCCCGGGGCTCCCCAAAACCGGTGTCCCCCCGACGGGGCTCTGCCGCCACCCACACTGGGATCCCCCAAAAACACCTCTCGGGGACCCCCCGATGTCCCCCCGAGGGCCAGCTGCGGCTCGGCTTTGGAGCCCTGCCAGCTCCAAACATCCCTCCCAAAGAACCCGAACCCAGGCACCCCCCAGGATATTTGGGCCGAGCTCCCCCTCCCTGGGCACCTGCGGGATGGGGGCGATGCTCCCGGGGTGCTGCGAGCTCAGGCAGCGCCAGGGCCACGCGATTCCTTCTCTCCTCTCCTCCGGCTGCTCCCTGCTGCCGCTGCGCCTCTTCCTCCCTCCCTCCTCCTCCTCCCCCGCTCCGGGATCCTGAACCATGAGGGGAAAGGAGCGAGGAAAGGGCAGAACCGTGAGGGGAAAGGAGCGGGGCCAGGGGGACGCGCTGTCCTAAAAAAGCCCGGTTTGACCCAAAATCACCCAAAAGGGCATCAAATGCAGCCTACATCCACATGGTTCGGCCTGACACCAACCAAATGGGATTAAAAGTATCCAGAGGGCTCTAAAATCCAACCCAAGGGGCTTAAAACTGCCCCAAGTGTTTTATAGCCCTCAAGAAATGGCTTAAGATCACCCGTAAATCTTTCAAATGTGACTAAAATCCACCCTGAAAGTATCTGGTCCAGCCTAAAATCATCCAAAGGTATCTAAAATCACCAAAATGTCCCTGACACCAACACAAGAAGACCTAAAATCACCCTAAAAAGGCTTGGTTCAACCTAAAATTGCCCAAAGCAGCAAAAAACCCTACTTAAATGCACCCAAAATACACAAAAAAAAGGGACCTAAAATCACCCACACAGGATTAGGATTCACCCATATGGGCCCCGTTTTTCCTAAACTCACCCAAATGGGCCCCAGCCCCACCCACATGGGCCTAAAATCATCCAAAGGGGTCTGAAATCCCCCCTAAACCCCACCAGATTCGGCCTCAAATCAGCCACAGGGGCTGAAAATCCACCCAAAAAGGCTCGGGATCCCCGCAAGGGATCTGAAGCCCACCCTAAACCTGCCCGGTTCGGCCCAAAATCCCCCAAAGGGGCCGAGCCCGAGGCCGAGCCCGGGATCGGCTCCGGGGTGGCTCCGGGACCTCCGCGTTCGCTCCGGGCAGTTTTGGCCGCGGCCCCGGACGGGCCTGGGCGGGACCGGGAGGGACCAGGGAGGGCTCGGGAGGGGTTTGGGCATCTGGGGCTTTTTTGGGCTTTGGGGAATTGTGTTGGGAGTTTATGGGGAATTGTTGGGGTTTTTGGGGAGAATTATTGGGTTTGGAGGCAGTTGGGGGATTTTGGGGAGTTTGGTTTTGAGGGGTTTTATTGGTGCTTTGAGTGGGAAGTTTTTTTCCTGGGGGTATTTGGGGGTTAATTGAAATTTTTTGTGTTTTCTTTAGAATTTTGGAAGGTTTTACTGGGATTTTGTGGGGATTTTGTGGGATCCTCTGGAATTATTTCTGGGTTTTATTGGGATTTTTAGGGGATTTGGAGGCAATTTATTGGAATTGTGGGGGCATTTAGTGGGATTCTTTGGGGATTTGGGTTTGTTAGGAATTTTAGTGGGGATTAGGGGGGGTTTTGTAGGTTTTTTCTAGGTTGTTGTCAAGATTTCTTTGGACTCGTGAGTATTTTGTGGGGCTTGTTGTGGTTTTGGAGACATTTTTGGGAGGATTTGTGGGGTTTAATTGGGATTTTGTGGGCTTTTATTGGGATTCGAGGGTGTTCTAATGGGAATTTGTGAAATTTAATTGCGATTTCATGGGGTTTATTGGGACTTTCAGGGGTTTAAAGGAGACTTTGGTGCCTCTCAGCCCTTCCCCACACCCTGGGACAACTCCAAAGCCCCCCAAAATTCCACTAAAACCCCCCAAAATCCCCCAAAAATCCCAATTAAAAACTCCTAAACACCAAAGAATCCCCCAAAAATCCCAATGGAACCCACCAAAATTTAAAAAAAAAACAAAAACAAAAAAAAAAAAAAAAAAAAAAAAAAAAAAAAAAAAAAAAAAACAAAAAAAACGCCCAAAAATTTCAATAAACCCCCCAAAAAATAACCACCCCAAAACCCTAAAAAATCCCTAAAATCCAAAATCCTCAAAACCCACAAAACCCCCATAACCCCACAAACCCAGTAATTCTCTCCAAAATCCAATAATTCCCCCTAATCTCCCAACAAAATCCCCCAAAGCCCATACATGCCGCCAAAATCTCCCCCAAATCCCCCCAGAGCGCCCCAGACTCACCGGGGGCAGTCCTGGATCAGGGGGCACCGGCCGGTGGAACAGGAGCCACCTCAGGGGGCCCGCGGTGCTTTTTGGGGAGGGGGCACCATGGGAAACCTCCCAAAAATGGGGGGGGTGGAACCCTGTTGCACCCCCTCCCCAGAAAGCCCCCTCACCCGGTTCAGGAATAGCCAAACTCAAGAAAATGTAAACCAGGCTTGACTTTCCAGAAATTATTTTTGGCCGGGTTTAGCTGCACCCTCCAGGCTCAGGATCACCGGTGTATTTGCAGGTTTTGCTCTGCATCATCAGCCTGCCCAGACTCTGCTCGGTGTTTCACAAATGAAGAAGACAATGGATATTGTGCCAAGCTTCCTTGCAAACAGCAACACCTGCATCAGCATGACAGAAAAGAAGGGAAAAAAAAAAAAAAAGAAAATATTCAGCGGTTAGAACAGAGCCAGTGTCCCACCATCTTCCCCTCCACTGTTATTATAGAGGCAAACCTGGGCCTAAAGCTTCCACCTCTCAGTTCCTGATGCTGTTTGACTTCAGCCTTGACTCCCCCTGATCTACCTGACTGCCGTCCAAGTGGGGCTGGGGATGCTCAGCCTGGAAAGAGGAGACACTGGGGAGGCCTCCCTGCAGCTCTGCAGGACTGGAAGGGTCCCACAGGAAAGACGGGGACAGTGTTCAGCCGGGCCCGTGGCAACAGGACAAGGGGGGATGGCTTTCAACTGCAGGAGGCTGATTGAAGTTGGATCTGAGGGAGCTGCTCTTTTACACGGAGGCTGCTGAGGCACTGGCCCAGGCTGTGGATGCCCCATCCTTGGCAACAGGGCTGTGAGCAGCATGGGCTGGGGAAGATTGCTCAGCTCGGAACAAGATGCTCTTTAGATCCACTGTGATGTCACAGATGTGATGTTCCAGCAAGAACTTCCAGCGTCCAGCAAAGAGCACAACACAACCACTGGCCCTTGTGTCAGCCCACCCTGTGCCAGCCCTCGTGCCAGCTCACCCTTCACCATGCTCCCTGTCACTCTTCTCGTCACCTGCGCCCTGATACTCCCATCAGTCCTGAAAGCTCTCTGTTGCCTGGATTTTGTCATCCGTCCCTGCAGGATGCTCACATTTGTCCTGAGGAAGGTACAGTGCCATTCCATGGAGGTGGACACCCCCCAGCTGCCCGGCTGGGCTGGAGTTCTGTGGGGATGGGGTGGGACAGGGACCCCACTCTGAGGTGTTGCTACCTCTGCAGGCTGTCACCGAGAGAGAGGACGAGATGGAGGTGGACATGCAGGCTGATAGAGAGGAGGACATGGAAGTGGATGGCGAAGAGAGTGGAGACAATGCGATGGAGGTGGACATGGAGATTGATACAGAGGAGGAGATGGAAGTGGATGGAGAAGAGAGTGGAGAGGAAGAGATGGAGGTGGACATGCAGATGGATACAGAGGAGGATATGGAAGTGGATGGAGAAGAGACTGGAGAGGAAGAGATGGAGGTGGACATGGAGATTGATACAGAGGAGAAGATGGAAGTGGATGGAGAAGAGACTGGAGAGGAAGAGATGGAGGTGGACATGCAGATGGATCCAGAGGAGGAGATGGAAGTGGATGGAGAAGAGACTGGTGAAGAAGAGATGGAGGTAGATGTGGAAGAGGAGATGGACGTGGAAATGGAAGAGTACCTTGAGGACATGGACATTGATGAGAAAGATGAGGAAGAGGCCATGATCTTGGGATGAAGAGCAATACCAGCAGCAGGACAGGCATGTGGTCCCCACAGGCAGAGCGGGTCCCCTGCTGCCAGGCTGGGACTGGGCTGGGTGGTCCCTGCTCAGGGATGTGGGACCCGGTGCATTGGGTTCTGGTGGCCATCCCCAGCCTGTGCTGCGCTTGCTGGGCCAGCCTGGGGGCACATGGAAGAGCCCTCTCTGCCTGACTGGAGTGACTGTGCCTCTTGCTTTTCCTCAAGGACCGATGGAGATCCCGGACAGAGATGCCACCCTTTTGTACATACCTTGTAGAGTTTGTTGTTGTCTTTAGGCTATAGGTTTTAGGGCTTCTTTTTGTCTTCTGTAAATACGTTTCATAGACTTTTGTTAGATATGTTCTTGGGTATATATGTTCCATAGATAGTTGTTGTTACAAATATTCTTACAATGTAAATGTGTTCTGTGTTTTCTTTGCTGTTTTTCTGAAAATAAACAAGCTTTATTTTTCACACCCCACTTCTCTTTCCATTTGCTTCAGGCACAGGTAGCATTTGCAAAGTTGTGGTTTCCGCTTGCTCCAGGTTCCCAGGGCTGGAGGTCGGTGGGGGGCGCTGGCACAGCCACAACCTTTTGTTTGGGGGCAATATTGGGAAGGGGGTGGGAGAGGGGGCACAGGGGGAGGTGGGACCCACTGAGGCTCCCCCAGGTCACCCCAGGACCCCCAGGCCCCGTCCCAGCTCCCCCAGTTCCCTCCACAGCCCCGGCTGAGGGGGGCTCAGCCCAGGAGCCGCCGTCGTTCGGGGCTCCCCCGAGGGCAGCCGCCAACGGGAGAGCTCCCGGCTTGGAGAGGCCCCAGCAGAGGAGGGGATCTTGTCCCTCCTCGAGGGCCCTGAAGGGTCTTCAGGCCCCTCTGAAGAGGAGTTTTTCTCTTTTTAGGGATGTTTGGGGGGACCTCACCCCTCCAAGGGTGTTTTTTCCTCCCCATTTTCAGGTGTTTGTGGGGCCACAGCCCCACAAGCCCCTTTTCTGGGGCGATCATGACAGCTTTAAGTGACATTTTTCTGGGGGACTCACTCCAAGCCGCTGTAGGGGATGTTTTGCCCCCCAGGGTGGATTTTTGGGGTTTAAGGGCCCCCGCTCTGGTCGGGTCCCACTCTAACTCCCCTGAAGAGGCCAACACCACTCCTGCTGATTCCGGCAGCGGAGCCCTAGGAGGGTTGTAAGAGTTGAAATTTTTAAATTTCATTTTTATTCTATTTTATTTAAATTAAAATTTATTGATTTTTAGTTTTATTATAACTCATTGAGAGGACAGCAAGGACATTCAAGGGCAGGAACATTTTTTCCTGGCTGGTGACTGGAATTTCAGACCCTGGCAGTGTGTGCAGAACCACACAGACTGGGATCAAACATGGGCTGGGATCACCTGGACTGAGATCCTATGGACTGGGACCATATGGAATGGGACCATAGGGATCAGGACAGTACACACTGGGATAAACTGGGTTGAGATTATATGGACTGGGACCACATGGACTGGGATTGCACAGACTGGGATCCCATGGACTGGGAAAAAGCATTGGCTACCATTGGCTACCATCCACATATAAAGGTGGCCACCTCAAGTTGTCTTGATCCTTTTTGGGTGTCCCATCCCCCTCTTTCCCCCGCCTTCCCCATCGTTCCCCCAGTCCCCGCTCCCCTCCCCCGTGTTTGGTTTTGGGGGTTCCAGGCCCCTCCTGCTCCGTGGGGGGGTCCCGATCCCTCTTTGGTTTAATTTGGGGCCCCCAACCCCTTCTCACCGCGACCCCCGCGGCCGGGGGGGCTCTCAGCACCACCAGTGCCACCAGTCCGGCCCCAGCTGCCCCCGCACGCCCCATCCCCATCCCCAGGGTCACCTCCCCCCTGCCCAAATTCCGCTCCCGGGGAGCGCTGGGCGCTGCGGGTCCGCCTGGCGACTGAGGAGTCATCGAGAACAAGCGATCTGATTGGCTAGAAATGGCCCCGCGCAGTCTCTGATTGGCTAGCGCATTGAGAAGCGTCTTGATCTGCCTGGCAACTGATGAGCAGCGCTATCGCAGACGCTGATTGGCTGAAAATCGCCGGCCCGGCAACTGAGTTGTCAGCAGCGCCGCGCGCTCTGATTGGCCAGGAGCTGTTTTGGGGTGGGGACGGGGGGAACTGAGGACCCCCAGGAGCCCCCCGGCTTTGGGGGTTTCCATC
Organism: Anomalospiza imberbis; assembly: GCF_031753505.1. Classification (NCBI taxonomy): domain Eukaryota; kingdom Metazoa; phylum Chordata; class Aves; order Passeriformes; family Viduidae; genus Anomalospiza; species Anomalospiza imberbis. The sequence goes on from NW_027100222.1 coordinate 23,275, forward strand.
CCCCCTCGGCCCTCGGGGCGGCCCTGGGGCCACCCCAACACCCCCAAAGTGGGGAGGGTCCCCGGAGCCCTTTGGATCCCCCAAAAATGGGCTGGAAGCGGCAGGAGCCGCCCCAAAAAGGGATTGAAGGCTCCGGTCCGGGAATGGGGGAGGCTCCGGGGATGGCTCCGATCCGGATCGGGGCGGGCTGGGATTGAGGGAGGGTCCGTTCAGCGACTGGGCAGGGGTCTGGGACTGGGTCAGGGGCTGGCATTGGGGAGGGTTTGGGAATTGGGGAGGGGTCTGGGATTGAGGGGATTGCTCCATCCCGGGATTGGGGCAGGGTCGCTCCCTGGGGGAGGGGTCCATTATTGGGCCAGGGCCTCTCCCCTTCCCGAGCCCAATCCCGTTCCTGATCCTGTTCCCGATCCCAATCCCATTCCCATTTCTGTTCCTGTTCCCGATCTCATTCCCGACCCCGATCCCACTCCCATTCCCGATCCCGATCCTGTTCCCAGTCCCGGTCCCGCCGCTGTTTCCAGGAAATGGCTCTGCTCTCAACCCCGACCCCAAACCCAGCGGGTCAAACACCCCAGATCCTGGGGTCAACTGCCCCCGACCCCAAATCCTGGGGGTTCAAACACTGGGGGGGTCAAACACCCTCAAACCCAAACTCTGGGATGTCAAGCCCTACCCCCCCCCCCCCCAGCCCCGAACCCCAAATTTTAGGATCAAACCCTCCAAATCCCAGATCCTGGGGTGTCAAACACTCCCCAATTCCCAAACGATGGGGTTAAATACCCCTGATTTTGCTGATGCAAAAAAATGTCTCAGAAATTCAGCCAGCTTGTTCACCTTTTTTGTAAACTTCTTTTCAGGGTTGGACGACCTGGTTGCGACAGCGGAACCCTTCTAAAAGACGGATGCTAAGAGACATAACCGGTGCTGTGGGAACAGGATTGGGAATTCTAAATAGCATTGATTCAGAAGTATTAATGAACACATTGGCTGCCACCACTAGATTTGACCAAATTCCAACAACCACTGCAGTCGTCCTTATTGGCCTTGGGAAGACATCAGTGCTTGCTATCAAACATATTACCAAGTTGGGAGGAAGCAAGCGTAAATGATCACAAATTGGTAATTGATGCACTCGGTGCCACACAAAAGAACGTTTCTTTAGCTCTCAGCTGTATCCAGGCTCAATTAGGGATGCAGTCGGTTGCTGCCTCGATTATAAGAGAAGGTGAAGAAGGCACTTTTCCTACTGAGATTCGGAAAATAGTTTGGGACAGTGCCGCTGATTTTGAAAAGGAATTCCAATCCCGGTGGAACCTAGTGAACTTTACCTATGACCCCATCACAAACATAGCCACAGCTTTGGTGTTAACCGTACGTGATGCCTCAAGTGCATTTGGTATTCCCCATCATTGCACTAGGACTGGGACACATATGGAGCCACTGGGAATGTGCTGGGGGCAACTGGGACCACGCTGGGGGCAACTGGGGACAAGGGTGAGTGACTGGGGCCCTGCTGGGAGAGACTGGGATCATACTGGACTCATACTGGGATCTTACTGGGAGTGACTGGGACTATTCTGGGGGCAAGTGGGAGAACTGGGAACACACGGGATGAAAGTGGGAACAACGGGAACAGTGCTGGGGGCAAATTGTATCATAATGGGGAGTGACTGGCAGCAACTGGGCTCCTGCTGGGAGCAGCCCCTGGCGGCCCCGGGAGCCCCGCACCCCTTTCCCGGCCATGCCGCCCCTCCAGCCCCAGCACCCCCCATTGCCGGGGTGCCGGCACTGCCAGGGGTCCCCCCCCTCTCGGGTTCCCCGCTGGGGCTTCTGGGGCTCTCCTCTCTCGGGGCTCCCGCTCAGGGCAGCCGCGGCTCTCCCGGGGCTCCCCAAAACCGGTGTCCCCCCGACGGGGCTCTGCCGCCACCCACACTGGGATCCCCCGAAAACACCTCTCGGGGACCCCCCGATGTCCCCCCGAGGGCCAGCTGCGGCTCGGCTTTGGAGCCCTGCCAGCTCCAAACATCCCTCCCAAAGAACCCGAACCCAGGCACCCCCCAGGATATTTGGGCCGAGCTCCCCCTCCCTGGGCACCTGCGGGATGGGGGCGATGCTCCCGGGGTGCTGCGAGCTCAGGCAGCGCCAGGGCCACGCGATTCCTTCTCTCCTCTCCTCCGGCTGCTCCCTGCTGCCGCTGCGCCTCTTCCTCCCTCCCTCCTCCTCCTCCCCCGCTCCGGGATCCTGAACCATGAGGCGAAAGAGCGAGGAAAGGGCAGAACCGTGAGGGGAAAGGAGCGAGGAAAGGGCGGAACCGTGAGGGGAAAGGAGCGGGGCCAAGGGGACGCGCTGTCCTAAAAAAGCCCGGTTTGACCCAAAATCACCCAAAAGGGCATCAAATGCAGCCTACATCCACATGGTTCGGCCTGACACCAACCAAATGGGATTAAAAGTATCCAGAGGGCTCTAAAATCCAACCCAAGGGGCTTAAAACTGCCCCAAGTGTTTTATAGCCCTCAAGAAATGGCTTAAGATCACCCGTAAATCTTTCAAATGTGACTAAAATCCACCCTGAAAGTATCTGGCCCAGCCTAAAATCATCCAAAGGTATCTAAAATCACCAAAATGTCCCTGACACCAACACAAGAAGACCTAAAATCACCCTAAAAAGGCTTGGTTCAACCTAAAATTGCCCAAAGCAGCAAAAAACCCTACTTAAATGCAACCAAAATACACAAAAAAGGGACCTAAAATCACCCACACAGGATTAGGATTCACCCATATGGGCCCAGTTTTTCCTAAACTCACCCAAATGGGCCCCAGCCCCACCCCCATGGGCCTAAAATCATCCAAAGGGGTCTGAAATCCCCCCTAAACCCCACCAGATTCGGCCTCAAATCAGCCACAGGGGCTGAAAATCCACCCGAAAAGGCTCGGGATCCCCGCAAGGGATCTGAAGCCCACCCTAAACCTGCCCGGTTCGGCCCAAAATCCCCCAAAGGGGCCGAGCCCGAGGCCGAGCCCGGGATCGGCTCCGGGGTCGCTCCGGGACCTCCGCGTCCGCTCCGGGCAGTTTTGGCCGCGGCCCCGGACGGGCCTGGGCGGGACCGGGAGGGACCAGGGAGGGCTCGGGAGGGGTTTGGGCATCTGGGGCTTTTTTGGGCTTTTGGGAATTGTGTTGGGAGTTTACAGGGAATTGTTGGGGTTTTTGGGGAGAATTATTGGGTGTGGGGGTGTTTGTGAATTTTGGGAGTTTGGATTTTGAGGGGTTTTCTTGGTGCTTTGAGTGGGAAGTTTTTTTCCTGGGGGTATTTGGGGGTTAATTGATTTTTTTTGTGTTTTCTTTTGAATTTTGGAAGGTTTTACTGGGATTTTGTGGGGATTTTGTGGGATCCTCTGGAATTATTTCTGGGTTTTATTGGGATTTTTAGGGGATTTGGAGGCATTTTATTGGAATTGTTGGGGCAATTAGTGGGATTCTTTGGGGATTTGGGTTTTTTAGTTATTTTAGTGGGGATTTGGGGGGGCTTGTGGGGTTTTTTTGGGTGTTGCCAAGATTTCTTTGCGTCTCGTGAGGATTTTGTGGGGCTTGTTGTGGTTTTGGAGTCATTTTTGGGGGGATTTGTGGGGTTTAATTGGGATTTTGTGAGCTTTTTTTGGGATTCGAGGGTATTCTAATGGGAATTTGTGAAATTTAATTGCAATTTCATGGGGTTTATTGGGACTTTCAGGGGTTTAAACCAGATGTTGGTGCCTCTCAGCCCTTCCCCACACCCTGGGACAACTCCAAAGCCCCCCAAAATTCCACTAAAACCCCCCAAAATCCCCCAAAAATCCCAATTAAAAACTCCTAAACACCAAAGAATCCCACAAAATCCCAGTGGAACCCACCAAAATTAAAAAAAAAAAAAACCTCCCAAAAATTTCAATAAACCCCCCAAAAAATAACCACCCCAAAACCCTAAAAAATCCCCAAAATCCAAAATCCTCAAATCCCACAAAACCCCCATAACCCCACAAACCCAGTAATTCTCTCCAAAATCCAATAATTCCCCCTAATCTCCCAACAAAATCCCCCAAAGCCCATAAGTGCCGCCAAAATCTCCCCAAAATCCCCCCAGAGCGCCCCAGACTCACCGGGGGCAGTCCTGGATCAGGGGGCACCGGCCGGTGGAACAGAAGCCGCTTCAGGGGGCCCGCGGAGCTTTTTGGGGAGGGGGCACCATGGGAGACCCCATAAAACGGAGGAGGGGAACCCCTGTGGTACCCCCTCCCCCGAATGCCCTCTCCCTCGGTTCAGGAATAGCCAAACTCAAGAAAATGTAAACCAGGCTTGACTTTCCAGAAATTATTTTTGGCCGGGTTTAGCTGCATCCTCCATGCTCAGGATCACCGGTGTATTTGCAGGTTTTGCTCTGCATCATCAGCCTGCCCAGACTCTGCTCGGTGTTTCACAAATGGAGAAGACAATGGATAATGTGCCAAGCTTCCTTGCAAACAGCAACACCTGCATCAGCATGACAGAAAAGAAGGGGAAAAAAAAAAAAAAAAAAGAAAATATTCAGCGGTTAGAACAGAGCCAGTGTCCCACCATCTTCCCCTCCACTGTTATTATAGAGGCAAACCTGAGCCTAAAGCTTCCACCTCTCAGTTCCTGATGCTGTTTGACTTCAGCCTTGACTCCCCCTGATCTACCTGAGTGCCGTCCAAGTGGGGCTGGGGATGCTCAGCCTGGAAACAGGAGACACTGGGGAGGCCTCAGTGCAGCTCTGCAGGACTGGAAGGGTCCCACAGGAAAGACGGGGACAGTGTTCAGCCGGGCCCGTGGCAACAGGACAAGGGGGGATGGCTTTCAACTGCAGGAGGCTGATTGAAGTTGGATCTGAGGGAGCTGCTCTTTTACACGGAGGCTGCTGAGGCACTGGCCCAGGCTCTGGATGCCCCATCCTTGGCAACAGGGCTGTGAGCAGCATGGGCTGGGGAAGATTGCTCAGCTCGGAACAAGATGCTCTTTAGATCCACTGTGATGTCACAGATGTGATGTTCCAGCAGGAACTTCCAGCGTCCAGCAAAGAGCACAACACAACCACTGGCCCTTGTGTCAGCCCACCCTGTGCCAGCCCTCGTGCCAGCTCACCCTTCACCATGTTCCCTGTCACTCTTCTCGTCACCTGCGCCCTGATACTCCCATCAGTCCTGAAAGCTCTCTGTTGCCTGGATTTTGTCATCCGTCCCTGCAGGATGCTCACATTTGTCCTGAGGAAGGTACAGTGCCATTCCATGGAGGTGGACACCCCCCAGCTGCCCGGCTGGGCTGGAGTTCTGTGGGGATGGGGTGGGACAGGGACCCCACTCTGAGGTGTTGCTACCTCTGCAGGCTGTCACTGAGAGAGAGGACGAGATGGAGGTGGACATGCAGGCTGATAAAGAGGAGGACATGGAAGTGGATGGAGAAGAGAGTGGAGACAATGCGATGGAGGTGGACATGGAGATTGATACAGAGGAGGAGATGGAAGTGGATGGAGAAGAGAGTGGAGAGGAAGAGATGGAGGTGGACATGCAGATGGATACAGAGGAGGAGATGGAAGTGGATGGAGAAGAGAGTGGAGAGGAAGAGATGGAGGTGGACATGGAGATTGATACAGAGGAGGAGATGGAAGTGGATGGAGAAGAGAGTGGAGAGGAAGAGATGGAGGTGGACATGCAGATGGATACAGAGGAGGAGATGGAAGTGGATGGAGAAGAGACTGGTGAAGAAGAGATGGAGGTAGATGTGGAAGAGGAGATGGACGTGGAAATGGAAGAGTACCTTGAGGACATGGACATTGATGAGAAAGATGAGGAAGAGGCCATGATCTTGGGATGAAGAGCAATACCAGCAGCAGGACAGGCATGTGGTCCCCACAGGCAGAGCGGGTCCCCTGCTGCCAGGCTGGGACTGGGCTGGGTGGTCCCTGCTCAGGGATGTGGGACCCGGTGCATTGGGTTCTGGTGGCCATCCCCAGCCTGTGCTGCGCTTGCTGGGCCAGCCTGGGGGCACATGGAAGAGCCCTCTCTGCCTGACTGGAGTGACTGTGCCTCTTGCTTTTCCTCAAGGACCGATGGAGATCCCGGACAGAGATGCCACCCTTTTGTACATACCTTGTAGAGTTTGTTGTTGTCTTTAGGCTATAGGTTTTAGGGCTTCTTTTTGTCTTCTGTAAATACGTTTCATAGACTTTTGTTAGATATGTTCTTGGGTATATATGTTCCATAGATAGTTGTTGTTACAAATATTCTTACAATGTAAATGTGTTCTGTGTTTTCTTTGCTGTTTTTCTGAAAATAAACAAGCTTTATTTTTCACACCCCACTTCTCTTTCCATTTGCTTCAGGCACAGGTAGCATTTGCAAAGTTGTGGTTTCCGCTTGCTCCAGGTTCCCAGGGCTGGAGGTCGGTGGGGGCGCTGGCACAGCCACAACCTTTTGTTTGGGGGCAATATTGGGAAGGGGGTGGGAGAGGGGGCACAGGGGGAGGTGGGACCCACTGAGGCTCCCCCAGGTCACCCCAGGACTCCCAGGCCCCGTCCCAGCCCCCCCAGTTCCCTCCACAGCCCCGGCTGAGGGGGGCTCAGCCCAGGAGCTGCCGTCGTTCGGGGCTCCCCTGAGGGCAGCCGCCAACGGGAGAGCTCCCGGCTCGGAGAGGCCCCAGCAGAGGAGGGGATCTTGTCCCTCCTCGAGGGCCCTGAAGGATCTTCAGGCCCCTCTGAAGAGGAGTTTTTCTCTTTTTAGGGATGCTTGGGGGGACCTCACCCCTCCAAGGGTGTTTTTTCCTCCCCATTTTCAGGTGTTTGTGGGGCCACAGCCCCACAAGCCCCTTTTCTGGGGCGATCATGACAGCTTTAAGTGACATTTTTCTGGGGGACTCACTCCAAGCCGCTGTAAGGGATGTTTTGCCCCCCAGGGTGGATTTTTGGGGTTTAAGGGCCCCCGCTCTGGTCGGGTCCCACTCTAACTCCCCTGAAGAGGCCAACACCACTCCTGCTGATTCCGGCAGCGGAGCCCTAGGAGGGTTGTAAGAGTTGAAATTTTTAAATTTCATTTTTATTCTATTTTATTTAAATTAAAATTTATTGATTTTTAGTTTTATTATAACTCGTTGAGAGGACAGCAAGGACATTCAAGGGCAGGAACATTTTTTCCTGGCTGGTGACTGGAATTTCAGACCCTGGCAGTGTGTGCAGAACCACACAGACTGGGATCAAACATGGGCTGGGATCACCTGGACTGAGATCCTATGGACTGGGACCATATGGAATGGGACCATAGGGATCAGGACGGTACACACTGGGATAAACTGGGTTGAGATTATATGGACTGGGACCACATGGACTGGGATTGCACAGACTGGGATCCCATGGACTGGGAAAAAGCATTGGCTACCATTGGCTACCATCCACATATAAAGGTGGCCACCTCAAGTTGTCTTGATCCTTTTTGGGTGTCCCATCCCCCTCTTTCCCCCGCCTTCCCCATCGTTCCCCCAATCCCCGCTCCCCTCCCCCGTGTTTGGTTTTGGGGGTTCCAGGCCCCTCCTGCTCCGTGGGGGGGTCCCGATCCCTCTTTGGTTTAATTTGGGGCCCCCAACCCCTTCTCACCGCGACCCCCGCGGCCGGGGGGGCTCTCAGCACCACCAGTGCCACCAGTCCGGCCCCAGCTGCCCCCGCACGCCCCATCCCCATCCCCAGGGTCACCTCCCCCCTGCCCAAATTCCGCTCCCGGGGAGCGCTGGGCGCTGCGGGTCCGCCTGGCGACTGAGGAGTCATCGAGAACAAGCGCTCTGATTGGCTAGAAATGGCCCCGCGCAGTCTCTGATTGGCTAGCGCATTGAGAAGCGTCTTGATCTGCCTGGCAACTGATGAGCAGCGCTATCGCAGACGCTGATTGGCTGAAAATCGCCGGCCCGGCAACTGAGTTGTCAGCAGCGCCGCGCGCTCTGATTGGCCAGGAGCTGTTTTGGGGTGGGGACGGGGGGAACTGAGGACCCCCAGGAGCCCCCCGGCTTTGGGGGTTTCCATCCCCCCTCGGCCCTCGGGGCGGCCCTGGGGCCACCCCAACACCCCCAAAGTGGGGAGGGTCCCCGGAGCCCTTTGGATCCCCCAAAAATTGGCTGGAAGCGGCAGGAGCTGCCCCAAAAAGGGATTGAAGGGTCCGGTCCGGGAATGGGGGAGGCTCCGGGGATGGCTCCGATCCGGATCGGGGCGGGCTGGGATTGAGGGAGGGTCCGTTCAGCGACTGGGCAGGGGTCTGGGACTGGGTCAGGGGCTGGCATTGGGGAGGGTTTGGGAATTGGGGAGGGGTCTGGGATTGAGGGGATTGCTCCATCCCGGGATTGGGGCAGGGTCGCTCCCTGGGGGAGGGGTCCATTATTGGGCCAGGGCCTCTCCCCTTCCCGAGCCCAATCCCGTTCCTGATCCTGTTCCCGATCCCAATCCCATTCCCATTTCTGTTCCCGTTCCCGATCTCATTCCCGACCCCGATCCCACTCCCATTCCCGATCCCGATCCTGTTCCCAGTCCCGGTCCCGCCGCTGTTTCCAGGAAATGGCTCTGCTCTCAACCCCGACCCCAAACCCAGCGGGTCAAACACCCCAGATCCTGGGGTCAACTGCCCCCGACCCCAAATCCTGGGGGTTCAAACACTGGGGGGGTCAAACACCCTCAAACCCAAACTCTGGGATGTCAAGCCCTACCCCCCCCCCCCCAGCCCCGAACCCCAAATTTTAGGATCAAACCCTCCAAATCCCAGATCCTGGGGTGTCAAACACTCCCCAATTCCCAAACGATGGGGTTAAATACCCCTGATTTTGCTGATGCAAAAAAATGTCTCAGAAATTCAGCCAGCTTGTTCACCTTTTTTGTAAACTTCTTTTCAGGGTTGGACGACCTGGTTGCGACAGCGGAACCCTTCTAAAAGACGGATGCTAAGAGACATAACCGGTGCTGTGGGAACAGGATTGGGAATTCTAAATAGCATTGATTCAGAAGTATTAATGAACACATTGGCTGCCACCACTAGATTTGACCAAATTCCAACAACCACTGCAGTCGTCCTTATTGGCCTTGGGAAGACATCAGTGCTTGCTATCAAACATATTACCAAGTTGGGAGGAAGCAAGCGTAAATGATCACAAATTGGTAATTGATGCACTCGGTGCCACACAAAAGAACGTTTCTTTAGCTCTCAGCTGTATCCAGGCTCAATTAGGGATGCAGTCGGTTGCTGCCTCGATTATAAGAGAAGGTGAAGAAGGCACTTTTCCTACTGAGATTCGGAAAATAGTTTGGGACAGTGCCGCTGATTTTGAAAAGGAATTCCAATCCCGGTGGAACCTAGTGAACTTTACCTATGACCCCATCACAAACATAGCCACAGCTTTGGTGTTAACCGTACGTGATGCCTCAAGTGCATTTGGTATTCCCCATCATTGCACTAGGACTGGGACACATATGGAGCCACTGGGAATGTGCTGGGGGCAACTGGGACCACGCTGGGGGCAACTGGGGACAAGGGTGAGTGACTGGGGCCCTGCTGGGAGAGACTGGGATCATACTGGACTCATACTGGGATCTTACTGGGAGTGACTGGGACTATTCTGGGGGCAAGTGGGAGAACTGGGAACACACGGGATGAAAGTGGGAACAACGGGAACAGTGCTGGGGGCAAATTGTATCATAATGGGGAGTGACTGTCAGCAACTGGGCTCCTGCTGGGAGCAGCCCCTGGCGGCCCCGGGAGCCCCGCACCCCTTTCCCGGCCATGCCGCCCCTCCAGCCCCAGCACCCCCCATTGCTGGGGTGCCGGCACTGCCAGGGGTCCCCCCCCCTCTCGGGTTCCCCGCTGGGGCTTCTGGGGCTCTCCTCTCTCGGGGCTCCCGCTCAGGGCAGCCGCGGCTCTCCCGGGGCTCCCCAAAACCGGTGTCCCCCCGACGGGGCTCTGCCGCCACCCACACTGGGATCCCCCGAAAACACCTCTCGGGGACCCCCCGATGTCCCCCCGAGGGCCAGCTGCGGCTCGGCTTTGGAGCCCTGCCAGCTCCAAACATCCCTCCCAAAGAACCCGAACCCAGGCACCCCCCAGGATATTTGGGCCGAGCTCCCCCTCCCTGGGCACCTGCGGGATGGGGGCGATGCTCCCGGGGTGCTGCGAGCTCAGGCAGCGCCAGGGCCACGCGATTCCTTCTCTCCTCTCCTCCGGCTGCTCCCTGCTGCCGCTGCGCCTCTTCCTCCCTCCCTCCTCCTCCTCCCCCGCTCCGGGATCCTGAACCATGAGGGGAAAGGAGCGAGGAAAGGGCAGAACCGTGAGGGGAAAGGAGCGGGGCCAAGGGGACGCGCTGTCCTAAAAAAGCCCGGTTTGACCCAAAATCACCCAAAAGGGCATCAAATGCAGCCTACATCCACATGGTTCGGCCTGACACCAACCAAATGGGATTAAAAGTATCCAGAGGGCTCTAAAATCCAACCCAAGGGGCTTAAAACTGCCCCAAGTGTTTTATAGCCCTCAAGAAATGGCTTAAGATCACCCGTAAATCTTTCAAATGTGACTAAAATCCACCCTGAAAGTATCTGGTCCAGCCTAAAATCATCCAAAGGTATCTAAAATCACCAAAATGTCCCTGACACCAACACAAGAAGACCTAAAATCACCCTAAAAAGGCTTGGTTCAACCTAAAATTGCCCAAAGCAGCAAAAAACCCTACTTAAATGCAACCAAAATACACAAAAAAGGGACCTAAAATCACCCACACAGGATTAGGATTCACCCATATGGGCCCAGTTTTTCCTAAACTCACCCAAATGGGCCCCAGCCCCACCCCCATGGGCCTAAAATCATCCAAAGGGGTCTGAAATCCCCCCTAAACCCCACCAGATTCGGCCTCAAATCAGCCACAGGGGCTGAAAATCCACCCAAAAAGGCTCGGGATCCCCGCAAGGGATCTGAAGCCCACCCTAAACCTGCCCGGTTCGGCCCAAAATCCCCCAAAGGGGCCGAGCCCGAGGCCGAGCCCGGGATCGGCTCCGGGGTCGCTCCGGGACCTCCGCGTCCGCTCCGGGCAGTTTTGGCCGCGGCCCCGGACGGGCCTGGGCGGGACCGGGAGGGACCAGGGAGGGCTCGGGAGGGGTTTGGGCATCTGGGGCTTTTTTGGGCTTTTGGGAATTGTGTTGGGAGTTTACAGGGAATTGTTGGGGTTTTTGGGGAGAATTATTGGGTGTGGGGGTGTTTGGGAATTTTGGGAGTTTGGATTTTGAGGGGTTTTCTTGGTGCTTTGAGTGGGAAGTTTTTTTCCTGGGGGTATTTGGGGGTTAATTGATTTTTTTTGTGTTTTCTTTTGAATTTTGGAAGGTTTTACTGGGATTTTGTGGGGATTTTGTGGGATCCTCTGGAATTATTTCTGGGTTTTATTGGGATTTTTAGGGGATTTGGAGGCATTTTATTGGAATTGTTGGGGCAATTAGTGGGATTCTTTGGGGATTTGGGTTTTTTAGTTATTTTAGTGGGGATTTGGGGGGGCTTGTGGGGTTTTTTTGGGTGTTGCCAAGATTTCTTTGGGTCTCTTGAGGATTTTGTGGGGCTTGTTGTGGTTTTGGAGTCATTTTTGGGGGGATTTGTGGGGTTTAATTGGGATTTTGTGAGCTTTTTTTGGGATTCGAGGGTATTCTAATGGGAATTTGTGAAATTTAATTGCGATTTCATGGGGTTTATTGGGACTTTCAGGGGTTTTAAACCAGATGTTGGTGCCTCTCAGCCCTTCCCCACACCCTGGGACAACTCCAAAGCCCCCCAAAATTCCACTAAAACCCCCCAAAATCCCCCAAAAATCCCAATTAAAAACTCCTAAACACCAAAGAATCCCACAAAATCCCAGTGGAACCCACCAAAATTAAAAAAAAAAAAAAAAAACCTCCCAAAAATTTCAATAAACCCCCCAAAAAATAACCACCCCAAAACCCTAAAAAATCCCCAAAATCCAAAATCCTCAAATCCCACAAAACCCCCATAACCCCACAAACCCAGTAATTCCCTCCAAAATCCAATAATTCCCCCTAATCTCCCAACAAAATCCCCCAAAGCCCATAAATGCCGCCAAAATCCCCCCAAAATCCCCCCAGAGCGCCCCAGACTCACCGGGGGCAGTCCTGGATCAGGGGGCACCGGCCGGTGGAACAGAAGCCGCTTCAGGGGGCCCGCGGAGCTTTTTGGGGAGGGGGCACCATGGGAGACTCCCCAAAAACAGGGGAGGGGAACCCCTGTGGTACCCCCTCCCCCAAATGCCCTCTCCCCCGGTTCAGGAATAGCCAAACTCAAGAAAATGTAAACCAGGCTTGACTTTCCAGAAATTATTTTTGGCCGGGTTTAGCTGCATCCTCCAGCTCAGGATCACCGGTGTATTTGCAGGTTTTGCTCTGCATCATCAGCCTGCCCAGACTCTGCTCGGTGTTTCACAAATGGAGAAGACAATGGATAATGTGCCAAGCTTCCTTGCAAACAGCAACACCTGCATCAGCATGACAGAAAAGAAGGGAAAAAAAAAAAAAAAAAAGAAAATATTCAGGGGTTAGAACAGAGCCAGTGTCCCACCATCTTCCCCTCCACTGTTATTATAGAGGCAAACCTGAGCCTAAAGCTTCCACCTCTCAGTTCCTGATGCTGTTTGACTTCAGCCTTGACTCCCCCTGATCTACCTGACTGCCGTCCAAGTGGGGCTGGGGATGCTCAGCCTGGAAAGAGGAGACACTGGGGAGGCCTCCGTGCAGCTCTGCAGGACTGGAAGGGTCCCACAGGAAAGACGGGGACAGTGTTCAGCCGGGCCCGTGGCAACAGGACAAGGGGGGATGGCTTTCAACTGCAGGAGGCTGATTGAAGTTGGATCTGAGGGAGCTGCTCTTTTACACGGAGGCTGCTGAGGCACTGGCCCAGGCTGTGGATGCCCCATCCTTGGCAACAGGGCTGTGAGCAGCATGGGCTGGGGAAGATTGCTCAGCTCGGAACAAGATGCTCTTTAGATCCACTGTGATGTCACAGATGTGATGTTCCAGCAGGAACTTCCAGCGTCCAGCAAAGAGCACAACACAACCACTGGCCCTTGTGTCAGCCCACCCTGTGCCAGCCCTCGTGCCAGCTCACCCTTCACCATGTTCCCTGTCACTCTTCTCGTCACCTGCGCCCTGATACTCCCATCAGTCCTGAAAGCTCTCTGTTGCCTGGATTTTGTCATCCGTCCCTGCAGGATGCTCACATTTGTCCTGAGGAAGGTACAGTGCCATTCCATGGAGGTGGACACCCCCCAGCTGCCCGGCTGGGCTGGAGTTCTGTGGGGATGGGGTGGGACAGGGACCCCACTCTGAGGTGTTGCTACCTCTGCAGGCTGTCACTGAGAGAGAGGACGAGATGGAGGTGGACATGCAGGCTGATAAAGAGGAGGACATGGAAGTGGATGGAGAAGAGAGTGGAGACAATGCGATGGAGGTGGACATGGAGATTGATACAGAGGAGGAGATGGAAGTGGATGGAGAAGAGAGTGGAGAGGAAGAGATGGAGGTGGACATGCAGATGGATACAGAGGAGGAGATGGAAGTGGATGGAGAAGAGAGTGGAGAGGAAGAGATGGAGGTGGACATGGAGATTGATACAGAGGAGGAGATGGAAGTGGATGGAGAAGAGAGTGGAGAGGAAGAGATGGAGGTGGACATGCAGATGGATACAGAGGAGGAGATGGAAGTGGATGGAGAAGAGACTGGTGAAGAAGAGATGGAGGTAGATGTGGAAGAGGAGATGGACGTGGAAATGGAAGAGTACCTTGAGGACATGGACATTGATGAGAAAGATGAGGAAGAGGCCATGATCTTGGGATGAAGAGCAATACCAGCAGCAGGACAGGCATGTGGTCCCCACAGGCAGAGCGGGTCCCCTGCTGCCAGGCTGGGACTGGGCTGGGTGGTCCCTGCTCAGGGATGTGGGACCCGGTGCATTGGGTTCTGGTGGCCATCCCCAGCCTGTGCTGCGCTTGCTGGGCCAGCCTGGGGGCACATGGAAGAGCCCTCTCTGCCTGACTGGAGTGACTGTGCCTCTTGCTTTTCCTCAAGGACCGATGGAGATCCCGGACAGAGATGCCACCCTTTTGTACATACCTTGTAGAGTTTGTTGTTGTCTTTAGGCTATAGGTTTTAGGGCTTCTTTTTGTCTTCTGTAAATACGTTTCATAGACTTTTGTTAGATATGTTCTTGGGTATATATGTTCCATAGATAGTTGTTGTTACAAATATTCTTACAATGTAAATGTGTTCTGTGTTTTCTTTGCTGTTTTTCTGAAAATAAACAAGCTTTATTTTTCACACCCCAGTTCTCTTTCCATTTGCTTCAGGCACAGGTAGCATTTGCAAAGTTGTGGTTTCCGCTTGCTCCAGGTTCCCAGGGCTGGAGGTCGGTGGGGGGCGCTGGCACAGCCACAACCTTTTGTTTGGGGGCAATATTGGGAAGGGGGTGGGAGAGGGGGCACAGGGGGAGGTGGGACCCACTGAGGCTCCCCCAGGTCACCCCAGGACTCCCAGGCCCCGTCCCAGCCCCCCCAGTTCCCTCCACAGCCCCGGCTGAGGGGGGCTCAGCCCAGGAGCTGCCGTCGTTCGGGGCTCCCCCCGAGGGCAGCCGCCAACGGGAGAGCTCCCGGCTCGGAGAGGCCCCAGCAGAGGAGGGGATCTTGTCCCTCCTCGAGGGCCCTGAAGGATCTTCAGGCCCCTCTGAAGAGGAGTTTTTCTCTTTTTAGGGATGCTTGGGGGGACCTCACCCCTCCAAGGGTGTTTTTTCCTCCCCATTTTCAGGTGTTTGTGGGGCCACAGCCCCACAAGCCCCTTTTCTGGGGCGATCATGACAGCTTTAAGTGACATTTTTCTGGGGGACTCACTCCAAGCCGCTGTAAGGGATGTTTTGCCCCCCAGGGTGGATTTTTGGGGTTTAAGGGCCCCCGCTCTGGTCGGGTCCCACTCTAACTCCCCTGAAGAGGCCAACACCACTCCTGCTGATTCCGGCAGCGGAGCCCTAGGAGGGTTGTAAGAGTTGAAATTTTTAAATTTCATTTTTATTCTATTTTATTTAAATTAAAATTTATTGATTTTTAGTTTTATTATAACTCGTTGAGAGGACAGCAAGGACATTCAAGGGCAGGAACATTTTTTCCTGGCTGGTGACTGGAATTTCAGACCCTGGCAGTGTGTGCAGAACCACACAGACTGGGATCAAACATGGGCTGGGATCACCTGGACTGAGATCCTATGGACTGGGACCATATGGAATGGGACCATAGGGATCAGGACGGTACACACTGGGATAAACTGGGTTGAGATTATATGGACTGGGACCACATGGACTGGGATTGCACAGACTGGGATCCCATGGACTGGGAAAAAGCATTGGCTACCATTGGCTACCATCCACATATAAAGGTGGCCACCTCAAGTTGTCTTGATCCTTTTTGGGTGTCCCATCCCCCTCTTTCCCCCGCCTTCCCCATCGTTCCCCCAATCCCCGCTCCCCTCCCCCGTGTTTGGTTTTGGGGGTTCCAGGCCCCTCCTGCTCCGTGGGGGGGTCCCGATCCCTCTTTGGTTTAATTTGGGGCCCCCAACCCCTTCTCACCGCGACCCCCGCGGCCGGGGGGGCTCTCAGCACCACCAGTGCCACCAGTCCGGCCCCAGCTGCCCCCGTACGCCCCATCCCCATCCCCAGGGTCACCTCCCCCCCTCCCCAAATTCCGCTCCCGGGGAGCGCTGGGCGCTGCGGCTCCGCCTGGCGACTGAGGAGTCATTGAGAACAAGCGCTCTGATTGGCTAGAAATGGCCCCCGCGCAGTCTCTGATTGGCTAGCGCATGGAGAAGCGTTTTGATCTGCCTGGCAACTGATGAGCAGCGCTATCGCAGACGCTGATTGGCTGAAAATCGCCGGCCCGGCAACTGAGTTGTCAGCAGCGCCGCGCGCTCTGATTGGCCAGGAGCTGTTTTGGGGTGGGGACGGGGGGGAACTGAGGACCCCCAGGAGCCTCCCGGCTTTGGGGGTTTCCATCCCCCCTCGGCCCTCGGGGCGGCCCTGGGGCCACCCCAACACCCCCAAAGTGGGGAGGGTCCCCGGAGCCCTTTGGATCCCCCAAAAATGGGCTGGAAGCGGCAGGAGCTGCCCCAAAAAGGGATTGAAGGGTCCGGTCCGGGAATGGGGGAGGCTCCGGGGATGGCTCCGATCCGGATCGGGGCGGGCTGGGATTGAGGGAGGGTCCGTTCAGCGACTGGGCAGGGGTCTGGGACTGGGTCAGGGGCTGGCATTGGGGAGGGTTTGGGAATTGGGGAGGGGTCTGGGATTGAGGGGATTGCTCCATCCCGGGATTGGGGCAGGGTCGCTCCCTGGGGGAGGGGTCCATTATTGGGCCAGGGCCTCTCCCCTTCCCGAGCCCAATCCCGTTCCTGATCCTGTTCCCGATCCCAATCCCATTCCCATTTCTGTTCCCGTTCCCGATCTCATTCCCGACCCCGATCCCACTCCCATTCCCGATCCCAATCCTGTTCCCAGTCCCGGTCCCGCCGCTGTTTCCAGGAAATGGCTCTGCTCTCAACCCCGACCCCAAACCCAGCGGGTCAAACACCCTAGATCCTGGGGTCAACTCCCCCCGACCCCAAATCCTGGGGTTCAAACACTGGGGGGGTCAAACACCCTCAAACCCAAACTCTGGGATGTCAAGCCCTACCCCCCCCCCACCCAGCCCCGAACCCCAAATTTTAGGATCAAACCCTCCAAATCCCAGATCCTGGGGTGTCAAACACTCCCCAATTCCCAAACGATGGGGTTAAATACCCCTGATTTTGCTGATGCAAAAAAATGTCTCAGAAATTCAGCCAGCTTGTTCACCTTTTTTGTAAACGTCTTTTCAGGGTTGGACGACCTGGTTGCGACAGCGGAACCCTTCTAAAAGACGGATGCTAAGAGACATAACCGGTGCTGTGGGAACAGGATTGGGAATTCTAAATAGCATTGATTCAGAAGTATTAATGAACACATTGGCTGCCACCACTAGATTTGACCAAATTCCAACAACCACTGCAGTCGTCCTTCTTGGCCTTGGGAAGACATCAGTGCTTGCTATCAAACATATTACCAAGTTGGGAGGAAGCAAGCGTAAATGATCACAAATTGGTAATTGATGCACTCGGTGCCACACAAAAGAACGTTTCTTTAGCTCTCAGCTGTATCCAGGCTCAATTAGGGATGCAGTCGGTTGCTGCCTCGATTATAAGAGAAGGTGAAGAAGGCTCGATTATAAGAGAAGGTGAAGAAGGGCACTTTTCCTACTGAGATTCGGAAAATAGTTTGGGACAGTGCCGCTGATTTTGAAAAGGAATTCCAATCCCGGTGGAACCTAGTGAACTTTACCTATGACCCCATCACAAACATAGCCTCAGCTTTGGTGTTAACCGTACGTGATGCCTCAAGTGCATTTGGTATTCCCCCATCATTGCACTAGGACTGGGACATATATGGAGCCACTGGGAATGTGCTGGGGGCAACTGGGACCACGCTGGGGGCAACTGGGGACAAGGGTGAGTGACTGGGGCCCTGCTGGGAGAGACTGGGATCATACTGGACTCATACTGGGATCTTACTGGGAGTGACTGGGGGCAAGTGGGGAGAACTGGGAACACACGGGATGAAAGTGGGAACAACGGGAACAGTGCTGGGGCAAATTGAATCATAATGGTGAGTGACTGGCAGCAACTGGGCTCCTGCTGGGGGCAGCCCCTGGCGGCCCCGGGAGCCCTGCAGAGCCCCACAGAGCATAAGTGGAGCACAGATGCTCCCAAGGGTTGTCTCTCGAGGTTGTTTGCCTCGGCCAGGCTGGGAAAGTGCCCGCTAGTACCTAGAGCTGGGCAGGAGAGGGCAGAGAGCACTTCCATCTGACAGCAGGTTGCAGATTGCCTCGGAAAGAGCCGTGTCCTTGGAATGTGCAGCAAATCCTCTTTCTTTGCCAACCGCACTTATTGTGCGGTGCAGGTACGCTCTCCCCTTGCCAAATGGAGTGGGAAAGCTTTTCCGCTAAGCTAGAGATGACTAGAGAAGCAGAAGCGCGGCTCCGGAGCTATCCGGAGGAAAGTGCCGCTTCCCGGCGGGGTCTTTCGGCAGAAGCGGCGCTCCGGAGTGCTCCGCTGGCGCTCTACTGAGCTGTGCGCAAATTAGCCGTTTCTTCGCCTCCGAGAAGCAGAGATCGCGGTTTGCTTGGAAGAGGCGAAGAACGAAGCCGCAAAGAAGCGGGCTTGTGTGCGAAGCCTTCCGACTGCCGGAGGACGGTGGCTGCCCGCTCTCCTGCCTCTTGAATTCACTCTCGGCAAGCGAATGGAAAGCGTTCCAGGACAACTTGCCTGGGTTTTGACTTGGTCCTGATGCGTCCCACCTTGGCAAGTCTTGCTCGTCGCCAGAGGCTGCGAGATGCACAGAAGACGGTGGCAGCTGCTGAAAAAGAAGGGCAGCGGGTGGAGTTTGTCGACAAGCAAGAACATAGGCAGCTGCCTGTGCTTGGGAAGGAGCAGCTGCCTGGTTTTGGCAATTGCCTTCACAGCGCCCAGAAGCCCGGTGCTCTGCTGCTTTGTTTTTTCGCAGTCAATGAATTGCACACTAGTGGAAGTTGAGCCAGGCTCTTCAGCTTTGCTGCTTTTGAGCATCTGTGCTCCACTTATGCTCTGTGACATCTCTGGAGGTTGTTTGCCTCGCCCAGGCTGGAAAGTGCCCGCTAGTACCTAGAGCTGGGCAGGAGAGGGCAGAGAGCACTTCCATCTGACAGCAGGTTGCAGATTGCCTCGGAAAAGAGCCGTGTCCTTGCAATGTGCAGCAAATCCTCTTTCTTTGCAAACCGCGGTTAGTGTGCAGTGCAGGGTACGCTCTCCCCTTGCCAAATGGAGTGGGAAAGCTTTTCGCTAAGCTAGAGATGACTAGAGAAGCAGAAGCGCGGCTCCGGAGCTATCCGGAGGAAAGTGCCGCTTCCCGGCGTCTTTCGGCTTGAAGCGGCGCTCCGGAGCGCTGCGCTGCCGCTCTACTGAGCTGTGCGCGAATTAGCCGCTTCTTCGCCTCCGAGAAGCAGAGATCGCGGTTTGCTTGGAAGAGGCGAAGAACGAAGCCGCAAAGAAGCGGGGCTTGTGTGCGAAGCCTTCCGACTGCTGGAGGACGGTGGCTGCCGCTCTCCTGCCTCTTGAATTCACTCTCGGCAAGCGAATGGGAAAGCGTTCCAGGACAACTTGCCTGGGTTTTGACTTGGTCCTGATGCGTCCCCACCTTGGCAAGTCTTGCTCGTCGCCAGAGGCTCCGAGATGCACAGAAGACGGTGGCAGCTGCTGAAAAGAAGGGCAGCGGTGTGAGTTTGTCGACAAGCAAGAACATAGGCAGCTGCCTGTGCTTGGGAAGGAGCAGCTGCCTGGTTTTGGCAATTGCCTTCACAGCGCCCAGAAGCCCGGTGCTCTGCTGCTTTGTTTTTCGCAGTCAGTCAATTGCACACTAGTGAAGCTGAGCCAGGCTCTTCAGCTTTGCTGCTTTTGAGCATCCGTGCTCCACTTATGCTCTGTGACATCTCTCGAGGTTTGTTTGCCTCGCCCAGGCTGGGAAAGTGGCCCGCTAGTACCTAGAGCTGGGCAGGAGAGGGCAGAGAGCACTTCCATCTGAAAGCAGGTTGCAGATTGCCTCGGAAAGAGCCGTGTCCTTGGAATGTGCAGCAAATCCTCTTTCTTTGCAAACCGCGGGTTAGTGTGCAGTGCAGGTACGCTCTCCCCTTGCCAACTGGAGTGGGAAAGGTTTTCGCTAAGCTAGAGATGACTAGAGAAGCAGAAGCGCGGCTCCGGAGCTATCCGGAGGAAAGTGCCGCTTCCCGGCGGTCTTTTCGGCTTGAAGCGGCGCTCCGGAGCGCTCCGCTGCCGCTCTACTGAGCTGTGCGCGAAATTAGCCGCTTTCTTCGCCTCCGAGAAGCAGAGATCGCGGTTGCTTGGAAGAGGCGAAGAACGAAGCCGCAAAGAAGCGGGCTTGTGTGCGAAGCCTTCAGACTGCTGGAAGATGGTGGCTGCTGCTCTCCTGCCTGTTGAATTCACTCTCGGCAAGCGAATGGAAAGCGTTCCAGGACAACTTGCCTGGGTTTTTGACTTGGTCCTGATGCGTCCCACCTGCAGCTGCTGAAAAGAAGGGCAGCGGTGAGTTTGTCGACAAGCAAGAACATAGGCAGCTGCCTGTGCTTGGGAAGGAGCAGCTGCCTGGTTTTGGCAATTGCCTTCACAGCGCCCAGAAGCCCGGTGCTCTGCTGCTTTGTTTTTCGCAGTCAATGAATTGCACACTAGTGAAGTTGAGCCAGGCTCTTCAGCTTTGCTGCTTTTGAGCATCTGTGCTCCACCTATGCTCTGTGACATCTCTCGAGGTTGTTTGCCTCGCCCAGGCTGGAAAGTGCCCGCTAGTACCTAGAGCTGGGCAGGAGAGGGCAGAGAGCACTTCCATCTGACAGCAGGTTGCAGATTGCCTCGGAAAGAGCCGTGTCCTTGGAATGTGCAGCAAATCCTCTTTCTTTGCAAACCGCGGTTAGTGTGCAGTGCAGGTACGCTCTCCCCTTGCCAAATGGAGTGGGAAAGCTTTTCGCTAAGCTAGAGATGACTAGAGAAGCAGAAGCGCGGCTCCGGAGCTATCCGGAGGAAAGTGCCGCTTCCCGGCGTCTTTCGGCTTGAAGCGTCGCTCCGGAGCGCTCCGCTGCCGCTCTACTGAGCTGTGCGCGAATTAGCCGCTTCTTCGCCTCCGAGAAGCAGAGATCGCGGTTGCTTGGAAGAGGCGAAGAACGAAGCCGCAAAGAAGCGGGCTTGTGTGCCAAGCCTTCCGACTGCTGGAGGACGGTGGCTGCCGCTCTCCTGCCTCTTGAATTCACTCTCGGCAAGCGAATGGAAAGCGTTCCAGGACAACTTGCCTGGGTTTTGACTTGGTCCTGATGCGTCCCACCTTGGCAAGTCTTGCTCGTCGCCAGAGGCTGCGAGATGCACAGAAGACGGTGGCAGCTGCTGAAAAGAAGGGCAGCGGTGAGTTTGTCGACAAGCAAGAACATAGGCAGCTGCCTGTGCTTGGGAAGGAGCAGCTGCCTGGTTTTGGCAATTGCCTTCACAGCGCCCAGAAGCCCGGTGCTCTGCTGCTTTGTTTTTCGCAGTCAGTCAATTGCACACTAGTGAAGCTGAGCCAGGCTCTTCAGCTTTGCTGCTTTTGAGCATCCGTGCTCCACTTATGCTCTGTGACATCTCTCGAGGTTGTTTGCCTCGGCCAGGCTGGCAAGTGCCCGCTAGTACCTAGAGCTGGGCAGGAGAGGGCAGAGAGCACTTCCATCTGACAGCAGGTTGCAGATTGCCTCGGAAAGAGCCGTGTCCTTGGAATGTGCAGCAAATCCTCTTTCTTTGCAAACCGCGGTTAGTGTGCAGTGCAGGTACGCTCTCCCCTTGCCAACTGGAGTGGGAAAGCTTTTTGCTAAGCTAGAGATGACTAGAGAAGCAGAAGCGCGGCTCCGGAGCTATCCGGAGGAAAGTGCCGCTTCCCAGCGTCTTTCGGCTTGAAGCGGCGCTCCGGAGCGCTCCGCTGGCGCTCTGCTGAGCTGTGCGCGAATTAGCCGCTTCTTCGCCTCCGAGAAGCAGAGATCGCGGTTGCTTGGAAGAGGCGAAGAACGAAGCCGCAAAGAAGCGGGCTTGTGTGCGAAGCCTTCCGACTGCTGGAGGACGGTGGCTGCCGCTCTCCTGCCTGTTGAATTCACTCTCGGCAAGCGAATGGAAAGCGTTCCAGGACAACTTGCCTGGGTTTTGACTTGGTCCTGATGCGTCCCACCTTGGCAAGTCTTGCTCGTCGCCAGAGGCTGCGAGATGCACAGAAGACGGTGGCAGCTGCTGAAAAGAAGGGCAGCGGTGAGTTTGTCGACAAGCAAGAACATAGGCAGCTGCCTGTGCTTGGGAAGGAGCAGCTGCCTGCTTTTGGCAATTGCCTTCACAGCGCCCAGAAGCCCGATGCTCTGCTGCTTTGTTTTTCGCAGTCAGTCAATTGCACACTAGTGAAGCTGAGCCAGGCTCTTCAGCTTTGCTGCTTTTGAGCATCTGTGCTCCACTTATGCTCTGTGACATCTCTGGAGGTTGTTTGCCTCGGCCAGGCTGGAAAGTGCCCGCTAGTACCTAGAGCTGGGCAGGAGAGGGCAGAGAGCACTTCCATCTGACAGCAGGTTGCAGATTGCCTCGGAAAGAGCCGTGTCCTTGGAATGTGCAGCAAATCCTCTTTCTTTGCAAACCGCGGTTAGTGTGCAGTGCAGGTACGCTCTCCCCTTGCCAAATGGAGTGGGAAAGCTTTTCGCTAAGCTAGAGATGACTAGAGAAGCAGAAGCGCGGCTCCGGAGCTATCCGGAGGAAAGTGCCGCTTCCCGGCGTCTTTCGGCTTGAAGCGGCGCTCCGGAGCGCTGCGCTGCCGCTCTACTGAGCTGTGCGCGAATTAGCCGCTTCTTCGCCTCCGAGAAGCAGAGATCGCAGTTGCTTGGAAGAGGCGAAGAACGAAGCCGCAAAGAAGCGGGCTTGTGTGCGAAGCCTTCCGACTGCTGGAGGACGGTGGCTGCCGCTCTCCTGCCTCTTGAATTCACTCTCGGCAAGCGAATGGAAAGCGTTCCAGGACAACTTGCCTGGGTTTTGACTTGGTCCTGATGCGTCCCACCTTGGCAAGTCTTGCTCGTCGCCAGAGGCTGCGAGATGCACAGAAGACGGTGGCAGCTGCTGAAAAGAAGGGCAGCGGTGAGTTTGTCGACAAGCAAGAACATAGGCAGCTGCCTGTGCTTGGGAAGGAGCAGCTGCCTGGTTTTGGCAATTGCCTTCACAGCGCCCAGAAGCCCGGTGCTCTGCTGCTTTGTTTTTCGCAGTCAATGAATTGCACACTAGTGAAGTTGAGCCAGGCTCTTCAGCTTTGCTGCTTTTGAGCATCTGTGCTCCACTTATGCTCTGTGAAATCTCTCGAGGTTGTTTGCCTCGGCCAGGCTGGCAAGTGCCCGCTAGTACCTAGAGCTGGGCAGGAGAGGGCAGAGAGCACTTCCATCTGACAGCAGGTTGCAGATTGCCTCGGAAAGAGCCGTGTCCTTGGAATGTGCAGCAAATCCTCTTTCTTTGCAAACCGCGGTTAGTGTGCAGTGCAGGTACGCTCTCCCCTTGCCAACTGGAGTGGGAAAGCTTTTTGCTAAGCTAGAGATGACTAGAGAAGCAGAAGCGCGGCTCCGGAGCTATCCGGAGGAAAGTGCCGCTTCCCGGCGTCTTTCGGCAGAAGCGGCGCTCCGGAGTGCTCCGCTGGCGCTCTGCTGAGCTGTGCGCAAATTAGCCGCTTCTTCGCCTCCGAGAAGCAGAGATCGCGGTTGCTTGGAAGAGGCGAAGAACGAAGCCGCAAAGAAGCGGGCTTGTGTGCCAAGCCTTCCGACTGCCGGAGGACGGTGGCTGCCGCTCTCCTGCCTCTTGAATTCACTCTCGGCAAGCGAATGGAAAGCGTTCCAGGACAACTTGCCTGGGTTTTGACTTGGTCCTGATGCGTCCCACCTTGGCAAGTCTTGCTCGTCGCCAGAGGCTCCGAGATGCACAGAAGACGGTGGCAGCTGCTGAAAAGAAGGGCAGCGGTGAGTTTGTCGACAAGCAAGAACATAGGCAGCTGCCTGTGCTTGGGAAGGAGCAGCTGCCTGCTTTTGGCAATTGCCTTCACAGCGCCCAGAAGCCCGGTGCTCTGCTGCTTTGTTTTTCGCAGTCAATGAATTGCACACTAGTGAAGTTGAGCCAGGCTCTTCAGCTTTGCTGCTTTTGAGCATCTGTGCTCCACTTATGCTCTGTGAAATCTCTCGAGGTTGTTTGCCTCGGCCAGGCTGGAAAGTGCCCGCTAGTACCTAGAGCTGGGCAGGAGAGGGCAGAGAGCACTTCCATCTGACAGCAGGTTGCAGATTGCCTCGGAAAGAGCCGTGTCCTTGGAATGTGCAGCAAATCCTCTTTCTTTGCAAACCGCGGTTAGTGTGCAGTGCAGGTACGCTCTCCCCTTGCCAAATGGAGTGGGAAAGCTTTTCGCTAAGCTAGAGATGACTAGAGAAGCAGAAGCGCGGCTCCGGAGCTGTCCGGAGGAAAGTGCCGCTTCCCGGCGTCTTTCGGCTTGAAGCGGCGCTCCGGAGCGCTGCACTGCCGCTCTACTGAGCTGTGCGCGAATTAGCCGCTTCTTCGCCTCCGAGAAGCAGAGATCGCGGTTGCTTGGAAGAGGCGAAGAACGAAGCCGCAAAGAAGCGGGCTTGTGTGCGAAGCCTTCCGACTGCCGGAGGACGGTGGCTGCCGCTCTCCTGCCTCTTGAATTCACTCTCGGCAAGCGAATGGAAAGCGTTCCAGGACAACTTGCCTGGGTTTTGACTTGGTCCTGATGCGTCCCACCTTGGCAAGTCTTGCTCGTCGCCAGAGGCTCCGAGATGCACAGAAGACGGTGGCAGCTGCTGAAAAGAAGGGCAGCGGTGAGTTTGTCGACAAGCAAGAACATAGGCAGCTGCCTGTGCTTGGGAAGGAGCAGCTGCCTGCTTTTGGCAATTGCCTTCACAGCGCCCAGAAGCCCGGTGCTCTGCTGCTTTGTTTTTCGCAGTCAATGAATTGCACACTAGTGAAGTTGAGCCAGGCTCTTCAGCTTTGCTGCTTTTGAGCATCTGTGCTCCACTTATGCTCTGTGACATCTCTGGAGGTTGTTTGCCTCGGCCAGGCTGGCAAGTGCCCGCTAGTACCTAGAGCTGGGCAGGAGAGGGCAGAGAGCACTTCCATCTGACAGCAGGTTGCAGATTGCCTCGGAAAGAGGCGTGTCCTTGGAATGTGCAGCAAATCCTCTTTCTTTGCAAACCGCGGTTAGTGTGCAGTGCAGGTACGCTCTCCCCTTGCCAAATGGAGTGGGAAAGCTTTTCGCTAAGCTAGAGATGACTAGAGAAGCAGAAGCGCGGCTCCGGAGCTATCCGGAGGAAAGTGCCGCTTCCCGGCGTCTTTCGGCTTGAAGCGGCGCTCCGGAGCGCTCCGCTGCCGCTCTACTGAGCTGTGCGCGAATTAGCCGCTTCTTCGCCTCCGAGAAGCAGAGATCGCGGTTGCTTGGAAGAGGCGAAGAACGAAGCCGCAAAGAAGCGGGCTTGTGTGCGAAGCCTTCCGACTGCTGGAGGACGGTGGCTGCCGCTCTCCTGCCTCTTGAATTCACTCTCGGCAAGCGAATGGAAAGCGTTCCAGGACAACTTGCCTGGGTTTTGACTTGGTCCTGATGCGTCCCACCTTGGCAAGTCTTGCTCGTCGCCAGAGGCTCCGAGATGCACAGAAGACGGTGGCAGCTGCTGAAAAGAAGGGCAGCGGTGAGTTTGTCGACAAGCAAGAACATAGGCAGCTGCCTGTGCTTGGGAAGGAGCAGCTGCCTGCTTTTGGCAATTGCCTTCACAGCGCCCAGAAGCCCGGTGCTCTGCTGCTTTGTTTTTCGCAGTCAGTCAATTGCACACTAGTGAAGCTGAGCCAGGCTCTTCAGCTTTGCTGCTTTTGAGCATCCGTGCTCCACTTATGCTCTGTGACATCTCTCGAGGTTGTTTGCCTCGCCCAGGCTGGAAAGTGCCCGCTAGTACCTAGAGCTGGGCAGGAGAGGGCAGAGAGCACTTCCATCTGACAGCAGGTTGCAGATTGCCTCGGAAAGAGCCGTGTCCTTGGAATGTGCAGCAAATCCTCTTTCTTT
Source organism: Anomalospiza imberbis (assembly GCF_031753505.1). Classification (NCBI taxonomy): domain Eukaryota; kingdom Metazoa; phylum Chordata; class Aves; order Passeriformes; family Viduidae; genus Anomalospiza; species Anomalospiza imberbis. The sequence goes on from NW_027100222.1 coordinate 49,060, forward strand.
GCAAACCGCGGTTAGTGTGCAGTGCAGGTACGCTCTCCCCTTGCCAACTGGAGTGGGAAAGCTTTTCGCTAAGCTAGAGATGACTAGAGAAGCAGAAGCGCGGCTCCGGAGCTATCCGGAGGAAAGTGCCGCTTCCCGGCGTCTTTCGGCTTGAAGCGTCGCTCCGGAGCGCTCCGCTGCCGCTCTACTGAGCTGTGCGCGAATTAGCCGCTTCTTCGCCTCCGAGAAGCAGAGATCGCGGTTGCTTGGAAGAGGCGAAGAACGAAGCCGCAAAGAAGCGGGCTTGTGTGCCAAGCCTTCCGACTGCTGGAGGACGGTGGCTGCCGCTCTCCTGCCTCTTGAATTCACTCTCGGCAAGCGAATGGAAAGCGTTCCAGGACAACTTGCCTGGGTTTTGACTTGGTCCTGATGCGTCCCACCTTGGCAAGTCTTGCTCGTCGCCAGAGGCTGCGAGATGCACAGAAGACGGTGGCAGCTGCTGAAAAGAAGGGCAGCGGTGAGTTTGTCGACAAGCAAGAACATAGGCAGCTGCCTGTGCTTGGGAAGGAGCAGCTGCCTGGTTTTGGCAATTGCCTTCACAGCGCCCAGAAGCCCGGTGCTCTGCTGCTTTGTTTTTCGCAGTCAGTCAATTGCACACTAGTGAAGCTGAGCCAGGCTCTTCAGCTTTGCTGCTTTTGAGCATCTGTGCTCCACTTATGCTCTGTGACATCTCTCGAGGTTGTTTGCCTCGCCCAGGCTGGCAAGTGCCCGCTAGTACCTAGAGCTGGGCAGGAGAGGGCAGAGAGCACTTCCATCTGACAGCAGGTTGCAGATTGCCTCGGAAAGAGGCGTGTCCTTGGAATGTGCAGCAAATCCTCTTTCTTTGCAAACCGCGGTTAGTGTGCAATGCAGGTACGCTCTCCCCTTGCCAAATGGAGTGGGAAAGCTTTTCGCTAAGCTAGAGATGACTAGAGAAGCAGAAGCGCGGCTCCGGAGCTATCCGGAGGAAAGTGCCGCTTCCCGGCGTCTTTCGGCTTGAAGCGGCGCTCCGGAGCGCTGCGCTGCCGCTCTACTGAGCTGTGCGCGAATTAGCCGCTTCTTCGCCTCCGAGAAGCAGAGATCGCGGTTGCTTGGAAGAGGCGAAGAACGAAGCCGCAAAGAAGCGGGCTTGTGTGCCAAGCCTTCCGACTGCCGGAGGACGGTGGCTGCCGCTCTCCTGCCTGTTGAATTCACTCTCGGCAAGCGAATGGAAAGCGTTCCAGGACAACTTGCCTGGGTTTTGACTTGGTCCTGATGCGTCCCACCTTGGCAAGTCTTGCTCGTCGCCAGAGGCTGCGAGATGCACAGAAGACGGTGGCAGCTGCTGAAAAGAAGGGCAGCGGTGAGTTTGTCGACAAGCAAGAACATAGGCAGCTGCCTGTGCTTGGGAAGGAGCAGCTGCCTGCTTTTGGCAATTGCCTTCACAGCGCCCAGAAGCCCGGTGCTCTGCTGCTTTGTTTTTCGCAGTCAGTCAATTGCACACTAGTGAAGTTGAGCCAGGCTCTTCAGCTTTGCTGCTTTTGAGCATCTGTGCTCCACTTATGCTCTGTGAAATCTCTCGAGGTTGTTTGCCTCGGCCAGGCTGGCAAGTGCCCGCTAGTACCTAGAGCTGGGCAGGAGAGGGCAGAGAGCACTTCCATCTGACAGCAGGTTGCAGATTGCCTCGGAAAGAGCCGTGTCCTTGGAATGTGCAGCAAATCCTCTTTCTTTGCAAACCGCGGTTAGTGTGCAGTGCAGGTACGCTCTCCCCTTGCCAACTGGAGTGGGAAAGCTTTTCGCTAAGCTAGAGATGACTAGAGAAGCAGAAGCGCGGCTCCGGAGCTATCCGGAGGAAAGTGCCGCTTCCCGGCGTCTTTCGGCTTGAAGCGGCGCTCCGGAGCGCTCCGCTGCCGCTCTACTGAGCTGTGCGCGAATTAGCCGCTTCTTCGCCTCCGAGAAGCAGAGATCGCGGTTGCTTGGAAGAGGCGAAGAACGAAGCCGCAAAGAAGCGGGCTTGTGTGCGAAGCCTTCCGACTGCTGGAGGACGGTGGCTGCCGCTGTCCTGCCTCTTGAATTCACTCTCGGCAAGCGAATGGAAAGCGTTCCAGGACAACTTGCCTGGGTTTTGACTTGGTCCTGATGCGTCCCACCTTGGCAAGTCTTGCTCGTCGCCAGAGGCTGCGAGATACACCGAAGACGGTGGCAGCTGCTGAAAAGAAGGGCAGCGGTGAGTTTGTCGACAAGCAAGAACATAGGCAGCTGCCTGTGCTTGGGAAGGAGCAGCTGCCTGGTTTTGGCAATTGCCTTCACAGCGCCCAGAAGCCCGGTGCTCTGCTGCTTTGTTTTTCGCAGTCAGTCAATTGCACACTAGTGAAGCTGAGCCAGGCTCTTCAGCTTTGCTGCTTTTGAGCATCTGTGCTCCACTTATGCTCTGTGACATCTCTCGAGGTTGTTTGCCTCGGCCAGGCTGGAAAGTGCCCGCTAGTACCTAGAGCTGGGCAGAAGAGGGCAGAGAGCACTTCCATCTGACAGCAGGTTGCAGATTGCCTCGGAAAGAGCCGTGTCCTTGGAATGTGCAGCAAATCCTCTTTCTTTGCAAACCGCGGTTAGTGTGCAGTGCAGGTACGCTCTCCCCTTGCCAACTGGAGTGGGAAAGCTTTTCGCTAAGCTAGAGATGACTAGAGAAGCAGAAGCGCGGCTCCGGAGCTATCCGGAGGAAAGTGCCGCTTCCCGGCGTCTTTCGGCTTGAAGCGGCGCTCCGGAGCGCTCCGCTGCCGCTCTACTGAGCTGTGCACGAATTAGCCGCTTCTTCGCCTCCGAGAAGCAGAGATCGCGGTTGCTTGGAAGAGGCGAAGAACGAAGCCGCAAAGAAGCGGGCTTGTGTGCCAAGCCTTCCGACTGCCGGAGGACGGTGGCTGCCGCTCTCCTGCCTCTTGAATTCACTCTCGGCAAGCGAATGGAAAGCGTTCCAGGACAACTTGCCTGGGTTTTGACTTGGTCCTGATGCCTCCCACCTTGGCAAGTCTTGCTCGTCGCCAGAGGCTGCGAGATGCACAGAAGACGGTGGCAGCTGCTGAAAAGAAGGGCAGCGGTGAGTTTGTCGACAAGCAAGAACATAGGCAGCTGCCTGTGCTTGGGAAGGAGCAGCTGCCTGCTTTTGGCAATTGCCTTCACAGCGCCCAGAAGCCCGGTGCTCTGCTGCTTTGTTTTTCGCAGTCAGTCAATTGCACACTAGTGAAGTTGAGCCAGGCTCTTCAGCTTTGCTGCTTTTGAGCATCCGTGCTCCACTTATGCTCTGTGACATCTCTCGAGGTTGTTTGCCTCGGCCAGGCTGGAAAGTGCCCGCTAGTACCTAGAGCTGGGCAGGAGAGGGCAGAGAGCACTTCCATCTGACAGCAGGTTGCAGATTGCCTCGGAAAGAGCCGTGTCCTTGGAATGTGCAGCAAATCCTCTTTCTTTGCAATCCGCGGTTAGTGTGCAGTGCAGGTACGCTCTCCCCTTGCCAAATGGAGTGGGAAAGCTTTTCGCTAAGCTAGAGATGACTAGAGAAGCAGAAGCGCGGCTCCGGAGCTATCCGGAGGAAAGTGCCGCTTCCCGGCGTCTTTCGGCTTGAAGCGGCGCTCCGGAGCGCTCCGCTGCCGCTCTACTGAGCTGTGCGCGAATTAGCCGCTTCTTCGCCTCCGAGAAGCAGAGATCGCGGTTGCTTGGAAGAGGCGAAGAACGAAGCCGCAAAGAAGCGGGCTTGTGTGCCAAGCCTTCCGACTGCTGGAGGACGGTGGCTGCCGCTCTCCTGCCTGTTGAATTCACTCTCGGCAAGCGAATGGAAAGCGTTCCAGGACAACTTGCCTGGGTTTTGACTTGGTCCTGATGCGTCCCACCTTGGCAAGTCTTGCTCGTCGCCAGAGGCTGCGAGATGCACAGAAGACGGTGGCAGCTGCTGAAAAGAAGGGCAGCGGTGAGTTTGTCGACAAGCAAGAACATAGGCAGCTGCCTGTGCTTGGGAAGGAGCAGCTGCCTGGTTTTGGCAATTGCCTTCACAGCGCCCAGAAGCCCGGTGCTCTGCTGCTTTGTTTTTCGCAGTCAATGAATTGCACACTAGTGAAGTTGAGCCAGGCTCTTCAGCTTTGCTGCTTTTGAGCATCTGTGCTCCACTTATGCTCTGTGAAATCTCTCGAGGTTGTTTGCCTCGGCCAGGCTGGCAAGTGCCCGCTAGTACCTAGAGCTGGGCAGGAGAGGGCAGAGAGCACTTCCATCTGACAGCAGGTTGCAGATTGCCTCGGAAAGAGCCGTGTCCTTGGAATGTGCAGCAAATCCTCTTTCTTTGCAAACCGCGGTTAGTGTGCAGTGCAGGTACGCTCTCCCCTTGCCAACTGGAGTGGGAAAGCTTTTCGCTAAGCTAGAGATGACTAGAGAAGCAGAAGCGCGGCTCCGGAGCTATCCGGAGGAAAGTGCCGCTTCCCGGCGTCTTTCGGCTTGAAGCGGCGCTCCGGAGCGCTCCGCTGCCGCTCTACTGAGCTGTGCGCAAATTAGCCGCTTCTTCGCCTCCGAGAAGCAGAGATCGCGGTTGCTTAGAAGAGGCGAAGAACGAAGCCGCAAAGAAGCGGGCTTGTGTGCCAAGCCTTCCGACTGCCGGAGGACGGTGGCTGCCGCTCTCCTGCCTCTTGAATTCACTCTCGGCAAGCGAATGGAAAGCGTTCCAGGACAACTTGCCTGGGTTTTGACTTGGTCCTGATGCCTCCCACCTTGGCAAGTCTTGCTCGTCGCCAGAGGCTGCGAGATGCACAGAAGACGGTGGCAGCTGCTGAAAAGAAGGGCAGCGGTGAGTTTGTCGACAAGCAAGAACATAGGCAGCTGCCTGTGCTTGGGAAGGAGCAGCTGCCTGGTTTTGGCAATTGCCTTCACAGCGCCCAGAAGCCCGGTGCTCTGCTGCTTTGTTTTTCGCAGTCAATGAATTGCACACTAGTGAAGTTGAGCCAGGCTCTTCAGCTTTGCTGCTTTTGAGCATCTGTGCTCCACTTATGCTCTGTGACATCTCTCGAGGTTGTTTGCCTCGGCCAGGCTGGAAAGTGCCCGCTAGTACCTAGAGCTGGGCAGGAGAGGGCAGAGAGCACTTCCATCTGACAGCAGGTTGCAGATTGCCTCGGAAAGAGCCGTGTCCTTGGAATGTGCAGCAAATCCTCTTTCTTTGCAAACCGCGGTTAGTGTGCAGTGCAGGTACGCTCTCCCCTTGCCAACTGGAGTGGGAAAGCTTTTCGCTAAGCTAGAGATGACTAGAGAGGCAGAAGCGCGGCTCCGGAGCTATCCGGAGGAAAGTGCCGCTTCCCGGCGTCTTTCGGCTTGAAGCGGCGCTCCGGAGCGCTCCGCTGCCGCTCTACTGAGCTGTGCGCGAATTAGCCGCTTCTTCGCCTCCGAGAAGCAGAGATCGCGGTTGCTTGGAAGAGGCGAAGAACGAAGCCGCAAAGAAGCGGGCTTGTGTGCCAAGCCTTCCGACTGCTGGAGGACGGTGGCTGCCGCTCTCCTGCCTCTTGAATTCACTCTCGGCAAGCGAATGGAAAGCGTTCCAGGACAACTTGCCTGGGTTTTGACTTGGTCCTGATGCCTCCCACCTTGGCAAGTCTTGCTCGTCGCCAGAGGCTGCGAGATGCACAGAAGACGGTGGCAGCTGCTGAAAAGAAGGGCAGCGGTGAGTTTGTCGACAAGCAAGAACATAGGCAGCTGCCTGTGCTTGGGAAGGAGCAGCTGCCTGGTTTTGGCAATTGCCTTCACAGCGCCCAGAAGCCCGGTGCTCTGCTGCTTTGTTTTTCGCAGTCAGTCAATTGCACACTAGTGAAGCTGAGCCAGGCTCTTCAGCTTTGCTGCTTTTGAGCATCTGTGCTCCACTTATGCTCTGTGACATCTCTCGAGGTTGTTTGCCTCGCCCAGGCTGGAAAGTGCCCGCTAGTACCTAGAGCTGGGCAGGAGAGGGCAGAGAGCACTTCCATCTGACAGCAGGTTGCAGATTGCCTCGGAAAGAGGCGTGTCCTTGCAATGTGCAGCAAATCCTCTTTCTTTGCAAACCGCGGTTAGTGTGCAATGCAGGTACGCTCTCCCCTTGCCAAATGGAGTGGGAAAGCTTTTCGCTAAGCTAGAGATGACTAGAGAAGCAGAAGCGCGGCTCCGGAGCTATCCGGAGGAAAGTGCCGCTTCCCGGCGTCTTTCGGCTTGAAGCGGCGCTCCGGAGCGCTGCGCTGCCGCTCTACTGAGCTGTGCGCGAATTAGCCGCTTCTTCGCCTCCGAGAAGCAGAGATCGCGGTTGCTTGGAAGAGGCGAAGAACGAAGCCGCAAAGAAGCGGGCTTGTGTGCCAAGCCTTCCGACTGCTGGAGGACGGTGGCTGCCGCTCTCCTGCCTCTTGAATTCACTCTCGGCAAGCGAATGGAAAGCGTTCCAGGACAACTTGCCTGGGTTTTGACTTGGTCCTGATGCCTCCCACCTTGGCAAGTCTTGCTCGTCGCCAGAGGCTGCGAGATGCACAGAAGACGGTGGCAGCTGCTGAAAAGAAGGGCAGCGGTGAGTTTGTCGACAAGCAAGAACATAGGCAGCTGCCTGTGCTTGGGAAGGAGCAGCTGCCTGGTTTTGGCAATTGCCTTCACAGCGCCCAGAAGCCCGGTGCTCTGCTGCTTTGTTTTTCGCAATTGCACACTAGTGAAGCTGAGCCAGGCTCTTCAGCTTTGCTGCTTTTGAGCATCTGTGCTCCACTTATGCTCTGTGACATCTCTGGAGGTTGTTTGCCTCGGCCAGGCTGGCAAGTGCCCGCTAGTACCTAGAGCTGGGCAGGAGAGGGCAGAGAGCACTTCCATCTGACAGCAGGTTGCAGATTGCCTCGGAAAGAGCCGTGTCCTTGGAATGTGCAGCAAATCCTCTTTCTTTGCAAACCGCGGTTAGTGTGCAGTGCAGGTACGCTCTCCCCTTGCCAAATGGAGTGGGAAAGCTTTTCGCTAAGCTAGAGATGACTAGAGAAGCAGAAGCGCGGCTCCGGAGCTATCCGGAGGAAAGTGCCGCTTCCCGGCGTCTTTCGGCTTGAAGCGGCGCTCCGGAGCGCTCCGCTGCCGCTCTACTGAGCTGTGCGCGAATTAGCCGCTTCTTCGCCTCCGAGAAGCAGAGATCGCGGTTGCTTGGAAGAGGCGAAGAACGAAGCCGCAAAGAAGCGGGCTTGTGTGCCAAGCCTTCCGACTGCTGGAGGACGGTGGCTGCCGCTCTCCTGCCTGTTGAATTCACTCTCGGCAAGCGAATGGAAAGCGTTCCAGGACAACTTGCCTGGGTTTTGACTTGGTCCTGATGCCTCCCACCTTGGCAAGTCTTGCTCGTCGCCAGAGGCTGCGAGATGCACAGAAGACGGTGGCAGCTGCTGAAAAGAAGGGCAGCAGTGAGTTTGTCGACAAGCAAGAACATAGGCAGCTGCCTGTGCTTGGGAAGGAGCAGCTGCCTGGTTTTGGCAATTGCCTTCACAGCGCCCAGAAGCCCGGTGCTCTGCTGCTTTGTTTTTCGCAGTCAATGAATTGCACACTAGTGAAGTTGAGCCAGGCTCTTCAGCTTTGCTGCTTTTGAGCATCTGTGCTCCACTTATGCTCTGTGAAATCTCTCGAGGTTGTTTGCCTCGGCCAGGCTGGCAAGTGCCCGCTAGTACCTAGAGCTGGGCAGGAGAGGGCAGAGAACACTTCCATCTGACAGCAGGTTGCAGATTGCCTCGGAAAGAGCCGTGTCCTTGGAATGTGCAGCAAATCCTCTTTCTTTGCAAACCGCGGTTAGTGTGCAGGGCAGGTACGCTCTCCCCTTGCCAAATGGAGTGGGAAAGCTTTTCGCTAAGCTAGAGATGACTAGAGAAGCAGAAGCGCGGCTCCGGAGCTATCCGGAGGAAAGTGCCGCTTCCCGGCGTCTTTCGGCTTGAAGCGGCGCTCCGGAGCGCTCCGCTGCCGCTCTACTGAGCTGTGCGCGAATTAGCCGCTTCTTCGCCTCCGAGAAGCAGAGATCGCGGTTGCTTGGAAGAGGCGAAGAACGAAGCCGCAAAGAAGCGGGTTTGTGTGCCAAGCCTTCCGACTGCTGGAGGACGGTGGCTGCCGCTCTCCTGCCTCTTGAATTCACTCTCGGCAAGCGAATGGAAAGCGTTCCAGGACAACTTGCCTGGGTTTTGACTTGGTCCTGATGCGTCCCACCTTGGCAAGTCTTGCTCGTCGCCAGAGGCTGCGAGATGCACAGAAGACGGTGGCAGCTGCTGAAAAGAAGGGCAGCGGTGAGTTTGTCGACAAGCAAGAACATAGGCAGCTGCCTGTGCTTGGGAAGGAGCAGCTGCCTGGTTTTGGCAATTGCCTTCACAGCGCCCAGAAGCCCGGTGCTCTGCTGCTTTGTTTTTCGCAGTCAATGAATTGCACACTAGTGAAGTTGAGCCAGGCTCTTCAGCTTTGCTGCTTTTGAGCATCTGTGCTCCACTTATGCTCTGTGACATCTCTCGAGGTTGTTTGCCTCGGCCAGGCTGGAAAGTGCCCGCGAGTACCTAGAGCTGGGCAGGAGAGGGCAGAGAGCACTTCCATCTGACAGCAGGTTGCAGATTGCCTCGGAAAGAGCCGTGTCCTTGGAATGTGCAGCAAATCCTCTTTCTTTGCAAACCGCGGTTAGTGTGCAGTGCAGGTACGCTCTCCCCTTGCCAACTGGAGTGGGAAAGCTTTTCGCTAAGCTAGAGATGACTAGAGAAGCAGAAGCGCGGCTCCGGAGCTATCCGGAGGAAAGTGCCGCTTCCCGGCGTCTTTCGGCTTGAAGCGGCGCTCCGGAGCGCTCCGCTGCCGCTCTACTGAGCTGTGCGCAAATTAGCCGCTTCTTCGCCTCCGAGAAGCAGAGATCGCGGTTGCTTGGAAGAGGCGAAGAACGAAGCCGCAAAGAAGCGGGCTTGTGTGCCAAGCCTTCCGACTGCCGGAGGACGGTGGCTGCCGCTCTCCTGCCTCTTGAATTCACTCTCGGCAAGCGAATGGAAAGCGTTCCAGGACAACTTGCCTGGGTTTTGACTTGGTCCTGATGCCTCCCACCTTGGCAAGTCTTGCTCGTCGCCAGAGGCTGCGAGATGCACAGAAGACGGTGGCAGCTGCTGAAAAGAAGGGCAGCGGTGAGTTTGTCGACAAGCAAGAACATAGGCAGCTGCCTGTGCTTGGGAAGGAGCAGCTGCCTGCTTTTGGCAATTGCCTTCACAGCGCCCAGAAGCCCGGTGCTCTGCTGCTTTGTTTTTCGCAGTCAATGAATTGCACACTAGTGAAGTTGAGCCAGGCTCTTCAGCTTTGCTGCTTTTGAGCATCTGTGCTCCACTTATGCTCTGTGAAATCTCTCGAGGTTGTTTGCCTCGGCCAGGCTGGCAAGTGCCCGCTAGTACCTAGAGCTGGGCAGGAGAGGGCAGAGAGCACTTCCATCTGACAGCAGGTTGCAGATTGCCTCGGAAAGAGCCGTGTCCTTGGAATGTGCAGCAAATCCTCTTTCTTTGCAAACCGCGGTTAGTGTGCAGTGCAGGTACGCTCTCCCCTTGCCAAATGGAGTGGGAAAGCTTTTCGCTAAGCTAGAGATGACTAGAGAAGCAGAAGCGCGGCTCCGGAGCTATCCGGAGGAAAGTGCCGCTTCCCGGCGTCTTTCGGCTTGAAGCGGCGCTCCGGAGCGCTCCGCTGCCGCTCTACTGAGCTGTGCGCGAATTAGCCGCTTCTTCGCCTCCGAGAAGCAGAGATCGCGGTTGCTTGGAAGAGGCGAAGAACGAAGCCGCAAAGAAGCGGGCTTGTGTGCCAAGCCTTCCGACTGCTGGAGGACGGTGGCTGCCGCTCTCCTGCCTCTTGAATTCACTCTCGGCAAGCGAATGGAAAGCGTTCCAGGACAACTTGCCTGGGTTTTGACTTGGTCCTGATGCCTCCCACCTTGGCAAGTCTTGCTCGTCGCCAGAGGCTCCGAGATGCACAGAAGACGGTGGCAGCTGCTGAAAAGAAGGGCAGCGGTGAGTTTGTCGACAAGCAAGAACATAGGCAGCTGCCTGTGCTTGGGAAGGAGCAGCTGCCTGCTTTTGGCAATTGCCTTCACAGCGCCCAGAAGCCCGGTGCTCTGCTGCTTTGTTTTTCGCAGTCAATGAATTGCACACTAGTGAAGTTGAGCCAGGCTCTTCAGCTTTGCTGCTTTTGAGCATCTGTGCTCCACTTATGCTCTGTGAAATCTCTCGAGGTTGTTTGCCTCGGCCAGGCTGGCAAGTGCCCGCTAGTACCTAGAGCTGGGCAGGAGAGGGCAGAGAACACTTCCATCTGACAGCAGGTTGCAGATTGCCTCGGAAAGAGCCGTGTCCTTGGAATGTGCAGCAAATCCTCTTTCTTTGCAAACCGCGGTTAGTGTGCAGTGCAGGTACGCTCTCCCCTTGCCAAATGGAGTGGGAAAGCTTTTCGCTAAGCTAGAGATGACTAGAGAAGCAGAAGCGCGGCTCCGGAGCTATCCGGAGGAAAGTGCCGCTTCCCGGCGTCTTTCGGCTTGAAGCGGCGCTCCGGAGCGCTGCGCTGGCGCTCTACTGAGCTGTGCGCGAATTAGCCGCTTCTTCGCCTCCGAGAAGCAGAGATCGCGGTTGCTTGGAAGAGGCGAAGAACGAAGCCGCAAAGAAGCGGGCTTGTGTGCCAAGCCTTCCGACTGCTGGAGGACGGTGGCTGCCGCTCTCCTGCCTCTTGAATTCACTCTCGGCAAGCGAATGGAAAGCGTTCCAGGACAACTTGCCTGGGTTTTGACTTGGTCCTGATGCCTCCCACCTTGGCAAGTCTTGCTCGTCGCCAGAGGCTCCGAGATGCACAGAAGACGGTGGCAGCTGCTGAAAAGAAGGGCAGCGGTGAGTTTGTCGACAAGCAAGAACATAGGCAGCTGCCTGTGCTTGGGAAGGAGCAGCCGCCTGGTTTTGGCAATTGCCTTCACAGCGCCCAGAAGCCCGGTGCTCTGCTGCTTTGTTTTTCGCAGTCAATGAATTGCACACTAGTGAAGTTGAGCCAGGCTCTTCAGCTTTGCTGCTTTTGAGCATCTGTGCTCCACTTATGCTCTGTGACATCTCTCGAGGTTGTTAGCCTCGCCCAGGCTGGCAAGTGCCCGCTAGTACCTAGAGCTGGGCAGGAGAGGGCAGAGAGCACTTCCATCTGACAGCAGGTTGCAGATTGCCTCGGAAAGAGCCGTGTCCTTGGAATGTGCAGCAAATCCTCTTTCTTTGCAATCCGCGGTTAGTGTGCAGTGCAGGTACGCTCTCCCCTTGCCAAATGGAGTGGGAAAGCTTTTCGCTAAGCTAGAGATGACTAGAGAAGCAGAAGCGCGGCTCCGGAGCTATCCGGAGGAAAGTGCCGCTTCCCGGCGTCTTTCGGCTTGAAGCGGCGCTCCGGAGCGCTCCGCTGCCGCTTCTACTGAGCTGTGCGCAAATTAGCCGCTTCTTCGCCTCCGAGAAGCAGAGATCGCGGTTGCTTGGAAGAGGCGAAGAACGAAGCCGCAAAGAAGCGGGCTTGTGTGCCAAGCCTTCCGACTGCCGGAGGACGGTGGCTGCCGCTCTCCTGCCTCTTGAATTCACTCTCGGCAAGCGAATGGAAAGCGTTCCAGGACAACTTGCCTGGGTTTTGACTTGGTCCTGATGCCTCCCACCTTGGCAAGTCTTGCTCGTCGCCAGAGGCTGCGAGATGCACAGAAGACGGTGGCAGCTGCTGAAAAGAAGGGCAGCGGTGAGTTTGTCGACAAGCAAGAACATAGGCAGCTGCCTGTGCTTGGGAAGGAGCAGCTGCCTGCTTTTGGCAATTGCCTTCACAGCGCCCAGAAGCCCGGTGCCTGCTGCTTTGTTTTTCGCAGTCAATGAATTGCACACTAGTGAAGTTGAGCCAGGCTCTTCAGCTTTGCTGCTTTTGAGCATCTGTGCTCCACTTATGCTCTGTGAAATCTCTCGAGGTTGTTTGCCTCGGCCAGGCTGGCAAGTGCCCGCTAGTACCTAGAGCTGGGCAGGAGAGGGCAGAGAGCACTTCCATCTGACAGCAGGTTGCAGATTGCCTCGGAAAGAGCCGTGTCCTTGGAATGTGCAGCAAATCCTCTTTCTTTGCAAACCGCGGTTAGTGTGCAGTGCAGGTACGCTCTCCCCTTGCCAAATGGAGTGGGAAAGCTTTTCGCTAAGCTAGAGATGACTAGAGAAGCAGAAGCGCGGCTCCGGAGCTATCCGGAGGAAAGTGCCGCTTCCCGGCGTCTTTCGGCTTGAAGCGGCGCTCCGGAGCGCTCCGCTGCCGCTCTACTGAGCTGTGCGCGAATTAGCCGCTTCTTCGCCTCCGAGAAGCAGAGATCGCGGTTGCTTGGAAGAGGCGAAGAACGAAGCCGCAAAGAAGCGGGCTTGTGTGCCAAGCCTTCCGACTGCTGGAGGACGGTGGCTGCCGCTCTCCTGCCTCTTGAATTCACTCTCGGCAAGCGAATGGAAAGCGTTCCAGGACAACTTGCCTGGGTTTTGACTTGGTCCTGATGCCTCCCACCTTGGCAAGTCTTGCTCGTCGCCAGAGGCTCCGAGATGCACAGAAGACGGTGGCAGCTGCTGAAAAGAAGGGCAGCGGTGAGTTTGTCGACAAGCAAGAACATAGGCAGCTGCCTGTGCTTGGGAAGGAGCAGCTGCCTGCTTTTGGCAATTGCCTTCACAGCGCCCAGAAGCCCGGTGCTCTGCTGCTTTGTTTTTCGCAGTCAATGAATTGCACACTAGTGAAGTTGAGCCAGGCTCTTCAGCTTTGCTGCTTTTGAGCATCTGTGCTCCACTTATGCTCTGTGAAATCTCTCGAGGTTGTTTGCCTCGGCCAGGCTGGCAAGTGCCCGCTAGTACCTAGAGCTGGGCAGGAGAGGGCAGAGAACACTTCCATCTGACAGCAGGTTGCAGATTGCCTCGGAAAGAGCCGTGTCCTTGGAATGTGCAGCAAATCCTCTTTCTTTGCAATCCGCGGTTAGTGTGCAGTGCAGGTACGCTCTCCCCTTGCCAAATGGAGTGGGAAAGCTTTTCGCTAAGCTAGAGATGACTAGAGAAGCAGAAGCGCGGCTCCGGAGCTATCCGGAGGAAAGTGCCGCTTCCCGGCGTCTTTCGGCTTGAAGCGGCGCTCCGGAGCGCTGCGCTGCCGCTCTACTGAGCTGTGCGCGAATTAGCCGCTTCTTCGCCTCCGAGAAGCAGAGATCGCGGTTGCTTGGAAGAGGCGAAGAACGAAGCCGCAAAGAAGCGGGCTTGTGTGCCAAGCCTTCCGACTGCTGGAGGACGGTGGCTGCCGCTCTCCTGCCTCTTGAATTCACTCTCGGCAAGCGAATGGAAAGCGTTCCAGGACAACTTGCCTGGGTTTTGACTTGGTCCTGATGCCTCCCACCTTGGCAAGTCTTGCTCGTCGCCAGAGGCTCCGAGATGCACAGAAGACGGTGGCAGCTGCTGAAAAGAAGGGCAGCGGTGAGTTTGTCGACAAGCAAGAACATAGGCAGCTGCCTGTGCTTGGGAAGGAGCAGCCGCCTGGTTTTGGCAATTGCCTTCACAGCGCCCAGAAGCCCGGTGCTCTGCTGCTTTGTTTTTCGCAGTCAATGAATTGCACACTAGTGAAGTTGAGCCAGGCTCTTCAGCTTTGCTGCTTTTGAGCATCTGTGCTCCACTTATGCTCTGTGACATCTCTCGAGGTTGTTAGCCTCGCCCAGGCTGGCAAGTGCCCGCTAGTACCTAGAGCTGGGCAGGAGAGGGCAGAGAGCACTTCCATCTGACAGCAGGTTGCAGATTGCCTCGGAAAGAGCCGTGTCCTTGGAATGTGCAGCAAATCCTCTTTCTTTGCAATCCGCGGTTAGTGTGCAGTGCAGGTACGCTCTCCCCTTGCCAAATGGAGTGGGAAAGCTTTTCGCTAAGCTAGAGATGACTAGAGAAGCAGAAGCGCGGCTCCGGAGCTATCCGGAGGAAAGTGCCGCTTCCCGGCGTCTTTCGGCTTGAAGCGGCGCTCCGGAGCGCTGCGCTGCCACTCTACTGAGCTGTGCGCGAATTAGCCGCTTCTTCGCCTCCGAGAAGCAGAGATCGCGGTTGCTTGGAAGAGGCGAAGAACGAAGCCGCAAAGAAGCGGGCTTGTGTGCGAAGCCTTCCGACTGCTGGAGGACGGTGGCTGCCGCTCTCCTGCCTGTTGAATTCACTCTCGGCAAGCGAATGGAAAGCGTTCCAGGACAACTTGCCTGGGTTTTGACTTGGTCCTGATGCCTCCCACCTTGGCAAGTCTTGCTCGTCGCCAGAGGCTGCGAGATGCACAGAAGACGGTGGCAGCTGCTGAAAAGAAGGGCAGCGGTGAGTTTGTCGACAAGCAAGAACATAGGCAGCTGCCTGTGCTTGGGAAGGAGCAGCTGCCTGGTTTTGGCAATTGCCTTCACAGCGCCCAGAAGCCCGGTGCTCTGCTGCTTTGTTTTTCGCAGTCAGTCAATTGCACACTAGTGAAGCTGAGCCAGGCTCTTCAGCTTTGCTGCTTTTGAGCATCTGTGCTCCACTTAGGCTCTGTGACATCTCTTGAGGTTGTTTGCCTCGCCCAGGCTGGAAAGTGCCCGCTAGTACCTAGAGCTGGGCAGGAGAGGGCAGAGAGCACTTCCATCTGACAGCAGGTTGCAGATTGCCTCGGAAAGAGCCGTGTCCTTGGAATGTGCAGCAAATCCTCTTTCTTTGCAAACCGCGGTTAGTGTGCAGGGCAGGTACGCTCTCCCCTTGCCAAATGGAGTGGGAAAGCTTTTCGCTAAGCTAGAGATGACTAGAGAAGCAGAAGCGCGGCTCCGGAGCTATCCGGAGGAAAGTGCCGCTTCCCGGCGTCTTTCGGCTTGAAGCGGCGCTCCGGAGCGCTCCGCTGCCGCTCTACTGAGCTGTGCGCAAATTAGTCGCTTCTTCGCCTCCGAGAAGCAGAGATCGCGGTTGCTTGGAAGAGGCGAAGAACGAAGCCGCAAAGAAGCGGGCTTGTGTGCCAAGCCTTCCGACTGCCGGAGGACGGTGGCTGCCGCTCTCCTGCCTGTTGAATTCACTCTCGGCAAGCGAATGGAAAGCGTTCCAGGACAACTTGCCTGGGTTTTGACTTGGTCCTGATGCCTCCCACCTTGGCAAGTCTTGCTCGTCGCCAGAGGCTGCGAGATGCACAGAAGACGGTGGCAGCTGCTGAAAAGAAGGGCAGCGGTGAGTTTGTCGACAAGCAAGAACATAGGCAGCTGCCTGTGCTTGGGAAGGAGCAGCTGCCTGGTTTTGGCAATTGCCTTCACAGCGCCCAGAAGCCCGGTGCTCTGCTGCTTTCTTTTTCGCAGTCAATGAATTGCACACTAGTGAAGTTGAGCCAGGCTCTTCAGCTTTGCTGCTTTTGAGCATCTGTGCTCCACTTATGCTCTGTGAAATCTCTCGAGGTTGTTTGCCTCGGCCAGGCTGGCAAGTGCCCGCTAGTACCTAGAGCTGGGCAGGAGAGGGCAGAGAGCACTTCCATCTGACAGCAGGTTGCAGATTGCCTCGGAAAGAGCCGTGTCCTTGGAATGTGCAGCAAATCCTCTTTCTTTGCAAACCGCGGTTAGTGTGCAGGGCAGGTACGCTCTCCCCTTGCCAAATGGAGTGGGAAAGCTTTTCGCTAAGCTAGAGATGACTAGAGAAGCAGAAGCGCGGCTCCGGAGCTATCCGGAGGAAAGTGCCGCTTCCCGGCGTCTTTCGGCTTGAAGCGGCGCTCCGGAGCGCTCCGCTGCCGCTCTACTGAGCTGTGCGCGAATTAGCCGCTTCTTCGCCTCCGAGAAGCAGAGATCGCGGTTGCTTGGAAGAGGCGAAGAACGAAGCCGCAAAGAAGCGGGCTTGTGTGCGAAGCCTTCCGACTGCCGGAGGACGGTGGCTGCCGCTCTCCTGCCTCTTGAATTCACTCTCGGCAAGCGAATGGAAAGCGTTCCAGGACAACTTGCCTGGGTTTTGACTTGGTCCTGATGCCTCCCACCTTGGCAAGTCTTGCTCGTCGCCAGAGGCTGCGAGATGCACAGAAGACGGTGGCAGCTGCTGAAAAGAAGGGCAGCGGTGAGTTTGTCGACAAGCAAGAACATAGGCAGCTGCCTGTGCTTGGGAAGGAGCAGCTGCCTGGTTTTGGCAATTGCCTTCACAGCGCCCAGAAGCCCGGTGCTCTGCTGCTTTGTTTTTCGCAGTCAGTCAATTGCACACTAGTGAAGCTGAGCCAGGCTCTTCAGCTTTGCTGCTTTTGAGCATCTGTGCTCCACTTATGCTCTGTGACATCTCTCAAGGTTGTTTGCCTCGGCCAGGCTGGAAAGTGCCCGCTAGTACCTAGAGCTGGGCAGAAGAGGGCAGAGAGCACTTCCATCTGACAGCAGGTTGCAGATTGCCTCGGAAAGAGCCGTGTCCTTGCAATGTGCAGCAAATCCTCTTTCTTTGCAATCCGCGGTTAGTGTGCAGTGCAGGTACGCTCTCCCCTTGCCAAATGGAGTGGGAAAGCTTTTCGCTAAGCTAGAGATGACTAGAGAAGCAGAAGCGCGGCTCCGGAGCTATCCGGAGGAAAGTGCCGCTTCCCGGCGTCTTTCGGCTTGAAGCGGCGCTCCGGAGCGCTGCGCTGCCACTCTACTGAGCTGTGCGCGAATTAGCCGCTTCTTCGCCTCCGAGAAGCAGAGATCGCGGTTGCTTGGAAGAGGCGAAGAACGAAGCCGCAAAGAAGCGGGCT
>NW_027100223.1:0-65590 GCF_031753505.1 Anomalospiza imberbis
AAAAAGACCGCTCCTTTTCCCTTTAAGGAAAAGTTGCCGGTCCAGGTTGCTGATGTCTGCATGTAGAGTTCCCATTGGACTGTCAAGGCAGCACAGTTTTGAGGTGGGGGCAGGTTGGGTCTGGGACATATCTTTAATCGTTTGGATTTTTTGGAGGCGGCCGGCCACTCAGGGACAAAGTCCCCGGCAGGAAAACACCGGCCCATTTTCCCTGGGAAGGAAAAGTGTCCAGCCCAGGATCCTGCTGTCACTTTGAAGGGTTCCCTTGTGACTGTCAGGGTAGCACAGGTTAGAGGTGGGGGCCGGTTGGATCTGGAACATATCTTTAATCATTTGGATTTTTTGGAGGCGGCCGGACAGTCAAGGCCAAAGGCCCTTGGAGACAAACACCGGCCGTATTCCCTGTTAAGGAAAAGTTGCCAGCCCTGGTTGCTGATGTCAGTTTGTAGGGTTCCCTTTGGACTGTCAGGACCGCACAGGTTTGAGGTGGGGGCATGTTGGGTCTGGGACATATCCTTCATCGTTTGGATTTTTTGGAGGCGGCGGGCCACACAAGGCCAAAGGCTCCTCAAGAAAAAGACCACCCATTTTCCCCGTGAAAGAAAAGTTGCCATGGCAGGTTCCTGATGTCAGTTTTAGGGTTCCCTTGGGACTGTCAGGGCAGCACAGGTTTGAGGTGGGGGCAGGTTAGGTTTGGGACATATCTTTAATCGTTTGTATATTTTGGAGGCGGCCGGCCACTCAAGGCCACAGGCTCCTCGAGAAAAAGACCGCTCCTTTTCCCTTTAAGGAAAAGTTGCCGGTCCAGGTTGCTGATGTCTGCATGTAGAGTTCCCGTTGGACTGTCAAGGCAGCACAGTTTTGAGGTGGTGGCCGGTTGGGTCTGGGAAATATCTTTAATCGTTGGGATTTTTTGGAAGGGTCCAGCCACTCAGGGACAAAGTCCCCTGTAGGAAAACACCGGCCCATTTTCCCTGGAAGGAAAAGTGTCCAGCCCAGGATCCTGCTGTCACTTTGAAGGGTTCCCTTGGGACTGTCAGGGTAGCACAGCTGAGAGGTGGGGGCAGGTTCGGTCTGGGACATATCTTTAATCGTTTGGATTTTTTGGAGGCGGCGGGCCAGTCAAGGCCAAAGGCCCTTGGAGACAAACACCGGCTGTATTCCCTGTTAAGGAAAAGTTGCCAGCCCTGGTTGCTGATGTCAGTTTGTAGGGTTCCCTTTGGACTGTCAGGGCAGCACCGGTTTGAGGTGGGGGCAGGTTGTGTCTGGGACATATCTTTAATCGTTTGGATTCTTTGGAGGCGTCCGGCCACTCAGGGACAAAGGCCCCTGCAGAAAGACACAAGCAATTTTTTCTGGGAAAGAAATATGGTCAACCCAGGTTCCTGATGTCAGTTTTAGGCTTCCCTTGGGACTGTCAAGGCAGCAGAAATTTGAGGTGGGGGCAGGTTAGTTTTGGGACATATCTTTAATCGTTTGGATTTTTTGGAGGCGGCCGGCCACTCAAGGCCACAGGCTCCTCGAGAAAAAGACCGCTCCTTTTCCCTTTAAGGAAAAGTTGCCGGTCCAGGTTGCTGATGTCTGCATGTAGAGTTCCCATTGGACTGTCAAGGCAGCACAGTTTTGAGGTGGGGGCAGGTTGGGTCTGGGACATATCTTTAATCGTTTGGAGATTTTGGAGGCAGCCGGCCACTCTGGGACAAAGGTTCCTGAAGACAAACACCGGCCCTTTTCCCTTTGAACGAAATGTTGCTAGACCATGTTCCTGATGTCAGTTAGTAGAGTTCTCTTGAGACAGTCGGGGCAGCACAAATTTGAGGGGGGGCCGGTTGGGTCTGAGAAGGAAAAGTTGCCAGCCCTTGTTGCTGACGTCAGTTTGTAGGGTTCCCTTGGGACTGTCAGGGCAGAACAGGTTTGATGTGGGGGCAGGTTGGGTCTGGGACATATCTTTAATCGTTTGGATTTTTTGGAGGCGTCCGGCCACTCAGGGACAAAGTCCCCTGGAGGAAGACACGAGCAATTTTTTCTAGGAAAGAAATATGGTCAACCCAGATTCCTGATGTCAGCAGGTAGGGATTCCTTGGGACTGTCAGGGCAGCACAGCATTGAGGTGGCGGCACATTAGGTCTGGGAAATATCTTTAATCGTTTGGATATTTTGGAGGCGGCCGGCCACTCAGGGACAAAGGCCCCTGCAGGAAGACACAAGCAATTTTTTCTTTGAAAGAAATATGGTCAGCCCAGATTCCTAATGTCAGCAGGTAGGGTTCCCTTGGGACTGTCAGGGCAGCACAGGTTTGATGTGGGGGCAGGTTGGGTCTGGGACATATCTTTAATCGTTTGGATTCTTTGGAGGCGTCCGGCCACTCAGGGACAAAGGCCCCTGCAGAAAGACACAAGCAATTTTTTCTAGGAAAGAAATATGGTCAACCCAGGTTCCTGATGTCAGCAGGTAGGGTTCCCTTGGGACTGTCAAGGCAGCACAAATTTGACGTGGGGGCAGGTTAGGTTTGGGACATATCTTTAATCGTTTGGATTTTTTGGAGGCGGCCGGCCAGTCAAAGCCACAGGCTCCTCGAGAAAATGACCACCCATTTTCCCTGTGAAGGAAAAGTTGCCATGCAAGGTTCCTGATGTCAGTTTTAGGCTTCCTTTGGGACTGTCAGGGCAGCACAAATTTGAGGTGGGGGCAGGTTGGGTCTGGGACATATCTTTAATCGTTTGGATATTTTGGAGGCGGCCGGCCACTCTGGGACCCAGGCTCCTGAAGACAAACACCGGCCCTTTTCCCTTTGAACGAAATGTTGCTAGACCAGGTTCCTGATGTCAGTTAGTAGAGTTCTCTTGAGACTGTCGGGGCAGCACCAATTTGAGGGGGGCCGGTTGGGTCTGGGACATATCTTTAATCGTTTGGAGATTTTGGAGGCAGCCGGCCACTCTGGGACAAAGGTTCCTGAAGACAAACACCGGCCCTTTTCCCTGTGAAGGAGAAGTTGCCAGCCCAGGTTCCTCCCCTCAGTTTATAGGGTTCCTTTGTGACTGTCAGGGTAGCAAAAGTTTCTGGTGGGGGCAGATTAAGTCTGGGACATATCATTAATCGTTTGGATTTTTTGGAGGCATCCGGCTACTCAGGGACAAAGGCCCTTGGAGACAAACACCGGCCGTATTCCCTGTTAAGGAAAAGTTGCCAGCCCTGGTTGCTGATGTCAGTTTGTAGGGTTCCCTTGGGACTGTCAGGGCAGCACCGGTTTGAGGTGGGGGCAGGTTGTGTCTGGGACATATCTTTAATCGTTTGGATTCTTTGGAGGCGTCCGGCCACTCAGGGACAAAGGCCCCTGCAGAAAGACACAAGCAATTTTTTCTGGGAAAGAAATATGGTCAACCCAGGTTCCTGATGTCAGTTTTAGGCTTCCCTTGGGACTGTCAAGGCAGCACAAATTTGAGGTGGGGGCAGGTTAGGTTTGGGACATATCTTTAATCGTTTGGATTTTTTGGAGGCGGCCGGCCACTCAAGGCCACAGGCTCCTCGAGAAAAAGACCGCTCCTTTTCCCTTTAAGGAAAAGTTGCCGGTCCAGGTTGCTGATGTCTGCATGTAGAGTTCCCATTGGACTGTCAAGGCAGCACAGTTTTGAGGTGGGGGCAGGTTGGGTCTGGGACATATCTTTAATCGTTTGGATTTTTTGGAGGTGGCCGGCCACTCAGGGACAAAGTCCCCGGCAGGAAAACACCGGCCCATTTTCCCTGGGAAGGAAAAGTGTCCAGCCCAGGATCCTGCTGTCACTTTGAAGGGTTCCCTTGTGACTGTCAGGGTAGCACAGGTTAGAGGTGGGGGCCGGTTGGATCTGGAACATATCTTTAATCATTTGGATTTTTTGGAGGCGGCCGGACAGTCAAGGCCAAAGGCCCTTGGAGACAAACACCGGCCATATTCCCTGTTAAGGAAAAGTTGCCAGCCCTGGTTGCTGATGTCAGTTTGTAGGGTTCCCTTTGGACTGTCAGGACCGCACAGGTTTGAGGTGGGGGCATGTTGGGTCTGGGACATATCCTTCATCGTTTGGATTTTTTGGAGGCGGCGGGCCACACAAGGCCAAAGGCTCCTCAAGAAAAAGACCACCCATTTTCCCCGTGAAAGAAAAGTTGCCATGGCAGGTTCCTGATGTCAGTTTTAGGGTTCCCTTGGGACTGTCAGGGCAGCACAGGTTTGAGGTGGGGGCAGGTTAGGTTTGGGACATATCTTTAATCGTTTGTATATTTTGGAGGCGGCCGGCCACTCAAGGCCACAGGCTCCTCGAGAAAAAGACCGCTCCTTTTCCCTTTAAGGAAAAGTTGCCGGTCCAGGTTGCTGATGTCTGCATGTAGAGTTCCCGTTGGACTGTCAAGGCAGCACAGTTTTGAGGTGGTGGCCGGTTGGGTCTGGGAAATATCTTTAATCGTTGGGATTTTTTGGAAGGGTCCGGCCACTCAGGGACAAAGTCCCCTGCAGGAAAACACCGGCCCATTTTCCCTGGGAAGGAAAAGTGTCCAGCCCAGGATCCTGCTGTCACTTTGAAGGGTTCCCTTGGGACTGTCAGGGTAGCACAGCTGAGAGGTGGGGGCAGGTTCGGTCTGGGACATATCTTTAATCGTTTGGATATTTTGGAGGCAGCCGGCCACTCTGGGACAAAGGTTCCTGAAGACAAACACCGGCCCTTTTCCCTGTGAAGGAGAAGTTGCCAGCCCAGGTTCCTCCCCTCAGTTTATAGGGTTCCTTTGTGACTGTCAGGGTAGCAAAAGTTTCTGGTGGGGGCAGATTAAGTCTGGGACATATCATTAATCGTTTGGATTTTTTGGAGGCATCCGGCTACTCAGGGACAAAGGCCCTTGGAGACAAACACCGGCCGTATTCCCTGTTAAGGAAAAGTTGCCAGCCCTGGTTGCTGATGTCAGTTTGTAGGGTTCCCTTTGGACTGTCAGGGCAGCACCGGTTTGAGGTGGGGGCAGGTTGTGTCTGGGACATATCTTTAATCGTTTGGATTCTTTGGAGGCGTCCGGCCACTCAGGGACAAAGGCCCCTGCAGAAAGACACAAGCAATTTTTTCTGGGAAAGAAATATGGTCAACCCAGGTTCCTGATGTCAGTTTTAGGCTTCCCTTGGGACTGTCAAGGCAGCAGAAATTTGAGGTGGGGGCAGGTTAGTTTTGGGACATATCTTTAATCGTTTGGATTTTTTGGAGGCGGCCGGCCACTCAAGGCCACAGGCTCCTCGAGAAAAAGACCGCTCCTTTTCCCTTTAAGGAAAAGTTGCCGGTCCAGGTTGCTGATGTCTGCATGTAGAGTTCCCATTGGACTGTCAAGGCAGCACAGTTTTGAGGTGGGGGCAGGTTGGGTCTGGGACATATCTTTAATCGTTTGGATTTTTTGGAGGTGGCCGGCCACTCAGGGACAAAGTCCCCGGCAGGAAAACACCGGCCCATTTTCCCTGGGAAGGAAAAGTGTCCAGCCCAGGATCCTGCTGTCACTTTGAAGGGTTCCCTTGTGACTGTCAGGGTAGCACAGGTTAGAGGTGGGGGCCGGTTGGATCTGGAACATATCTTTAATCATTTGGATTTTTTGGAGGCGGCCGGACAGTCAAGGCCAAAGGCCCTTGGAGACAAACACCGGCCGTATTCCCTGTTAAGGAAAAGTTGCCAGCCCTGGTTGCTGATGTCAGTTTGTAGGGTTCCCTTTGGACTGTCAGGACCGCACAGGTTTGAGGTGGGGGCATGTTGGGTCTGGGACATATCCTTCATCGTTTGGATTTTTTGGAGGCGGCGGGCCACACAAGGCCAAAGGCTCCTCAAGAAAAAGACCACCCATTTTCCCCGTGAAAGAAAAGTTGCCAAGGCAGGTTCCTGATGTCAGTTTTAGGGTTCCCTTGGGACTGTCAGGGCAGCACAGGTTTGAGGTGGGGGCAGGTTAGGTTTGGGACATATCTTTAATCGTTTGTATATTTTGGAGGCGGCCGGCCACTCAAGGCCACAGGCTCCTCGAGAAAAAGACCGCTCCTTTTCCCTTTAAGGAAAAGTTGCCGGTCCAGGTTGCTGATGTCTGCATGTAGAGTTCCCGTTGGACTGTCAAGGCAGCACAGTTTTGAGGTGGTGGCCGGTTGGGTCTGGGAAATATCTTTAATCGTTGGGATTTTTTGGAAGGGTCCAGCCACTCAGGGACAAAGTCCCCTGCAGGAAAACACCGGCCCATTTTCCCTGGGAAGGAAAAGTGTCCAGCCCAGGATCCTGCTGTCACTTTGAAGGGTTCCCTTGGGACTGTCAGGGTAGCACAGGTGAGAGGTGGGGGCAGGTTCGGTCTGGGACATATCTTTAATCGTTTGGATTTTTTGGAGGCGGCGGGCCAGTCAAGGCCAAAGGCCCTTGGAGACAAACACCGGCCGTATTCCCTGTTAAGGAAAAGTTGCCAGCCCTGGTTGCTGATGTCAGTTTGTAGGGTTCCCTTTGGACTGTCAGGGCAGCACAGGTTTGAGGTGGTGGCATGTTGCGTCTGGGACATATCCTTCATCGTTTGGATTTTTTGGAGGCGGTGGGCCACTCAAGGCCAAAGGCTCCTCAAGCAAAAGACCACCCATTTTCCCTGTGAAGGAAAAGTTGCCATGGCAGGTTCCTGATGTCAGTTTTAGGCTTCCCTTGGGACTGTCAGGGCAGCACAAATTTGAGGTGGGGGCAGGTTGGGTCTGGGACATATCTTTAATCGTTTGGAGATTTTGGAGGCGGCTGGCCACTCTGGGACCCAGGCTCCAGAGGACAAACACTGGCGCTTTTCCCTGTGAAGGAAAAGTTGCCAGCCCTTGTTGCTGATGTCAGTTTGTAGGGTTCCTTTGGGACTGTCAGGGCAGCACAAGTTTCTGGTGGGGGCAGATTAAGTCTGGGACATATCATTAATCGTTTGGATTTTTTGGAGGCATCTGGCTACTCAGGGACAAAGGCCCTGGGAGACAAACACCGGCCGTATTCCCTGTTAAGGAAAAGTTGCCAGCACTTGTTGCTGATGTCAGTTTGTAGGGTTCCCTTGGAACTGTCAGGACAGCACAGGTTTGAGGTGGGGGCAGGTTGGGTCTGGGACATATCTTTAATCATTTGGATTTTTGGAGGCGTCCGGCCACTCAGGGACAAATTCCCCTGGAGGAAGACACGAGCAATTTTTTCTAGGAAAGAAATATGGTCAGGTTCCTGATGTCAGCAGGTAGGGTTCCCTTGGGACTGTCAGGGCAGCACAGCATTGAGGTGGGGGCACATTAGGTCTGGGAAATATCTTTAATCGTTTGGATATTTTGGAGGCGGCCGGCCACTCAAAGCCACAGGCTCCTCGAGAAAAAGACCGCTCCTTTTCCCTGTGAAGAAAAAGTTGCCAAGGCAGGTTCCTGATATCAGTTTTAGGGTTCCCTTGGGACTGTCAGGGCAGCACAAATTTGAGGTGGGGGCAGGTTGGGTCTGGGACATATCTTTAATCGTTTGGATTTTTTGGAAGGGTCCGGCCACTCAGGGACAAAGTCCCCTGCAGGAAAACACCGGCCCATTTTCCCTGGGAAGGAAAAGTGTCCAGCCCAGGATCCTGCTGTCACTTTGAAGGGTTCCCTTGGGACTGTCAGGGTAGCACAGGTGAGAGGTGGGGGCCGGTTGGGTCTGGGACATATCTTTAATCGTTTGGATTTTTTGGAGGCGGCCGGACAGTCAAGGCCAAAGGCCCTTGGAGACAAACACCGGCCGTATTCCCTGTTAAGGAAAAGTTGCCAGCCCTTGTTGCTGATGTCAGTTTGTAGGGTTCCCTTGGGACTGTCAGGGCAGCACAGCTTTGAGGTGGGGGCACATTAGTCTGGGACATATCTTTAATCATTTGGATTTTTTGGAGGCGGCCGGCCAGTCAAGGCCAAAGGCCCCTGCAGGAAGACACGAGCAATTTTTTCTAGGAAAGAAATATGGTCAACCAAGGTTCCGGATGTCAGCAGGTAGGGTTCCCTTGGGACTGTCAGGGCAGCACAAATTTGAGGTGGGGGCAGGTTGGGTCTGGGACATATCTTTAATCGTTTGGATATTTTGGAGGCGGCCAGCCACTCTGGGACAAAGGTTCCTGAAGACAAACACCGGCCCTTTTCCCTGTGAAGGAGAAGTTGCCAGCCCAGGTTCCTCCCCTCAGTTTATAGGGTTCCTTTGTGACTGTCAGGGTAGCAAAAGTTTCTGGTGGGGGCAGATTAAGTCTGGGACATATCATTAATCGTTTGGATTTTTTGGAGGCATCCGGCTACTCAGGGACAAAGGCCCTTGGAGACAAACACCGGCCGTATTCCCTGTTAAGGAAAAGTTGCCAGCCCTGGTTGCTGATGTCAGTTTGTAGGGTTCCCTTTGGACTGTCAGGGCAGCACAGGTTTGAGGTGGGGGCAGGTTGTGTCTGGGACATATCTTTAATCGTTTGGATTCTTTGGAGGCGTCCGGCCACTCAGGGACAAAGGCCCCTGCAGAAAGACACAAGCAATTTTTTCTGGGAAAGAAATATGGTCAACCCAGGTTCCTGATGTCAGTTTTAGGCTTCCCTTGGGACTGTCAAGGCAGCACAAATTTGAGGTGGGGGCAGGTTAGTTTTGGGACATATCTTTAATCGTTTGGATTTTTTGGAGGCGGCCGGCCACTCAAGGCCACAGGCTCCTCGAGAAAAAGACCGCTCCTTTTCCCTTTAAGGAAAAGTTGCCGGTCCAGGTTGCTGATGTCTGCATGTAGAGTTCCCATTGGACTGTCAAGGCAGCACAGGTTTGAGGTGGGGGCATGTTGGGTCTGGGACATATCCTTCATCGTTTGGATTTTTTGGAGGCGGCGGGCCACACAAGGCCAAAGGCTCCTCAAGAAAAAGACCACCCATTTTCCCCGTGAAAGAAAAGTTGCCATGGCAGGTTCCTGATGTCAGTTTTAGGGTTCCCTTGGGACTGTCAGGGCAGCACAGGTTTGAGGTGGGGGCAGGTTAGGTTTGGGACATATCTTTAATCGTTTGTATATTTTGGAGGCGGCCGGCCACTCAAGGCCACAGGCTCCTCGAGAAAAAGACCGCTCCTTTTCCCTTTAAGGAAAAGTTGCCGGTCCAGGTTGCTGATGTCTGCATGTAGAGTTCCCATTGGACTGTCAAGGCAGCACAGTTTTGAGGTGGTGGCCGGTTGGGTCTGGGAAATATCTTTAATCGTTTGGATTTTTTGGAAGGGTCCGGCCACTCAGGGACAAAGTCCCCTGCAGGAAAACACCGGCCCATTTTCCCTGGGAAGGAAAAGTGTCCAGCCCAGGATCCTGCTGTCACTTTGAAGGGTTCCCTTGGGACTGTCAGGGTAGCACAGCTGAGAGGTGGGGGCAGGTTCGGTCTGGGACATATCTTTAATCGTTTGGATATTTTGGAGGCAGCCGGCCACTCTGGGACAAAGGTTCCTGAAGACAAACACCGGCCCTTTTCCCTGTGAAGGAGAAGTTGCCAGCCCAGGTTCCTCCCCTCAGTTTATAGGGTTCCTTTGTGACTGTCAGGGTAGCAAAAGTTTCTGGTGGGGGCAGATTAAGTCTGGGACATATCATTAATCGTTTGGATTTTTTGGAGGCATCCGGCTACTCAGGGACAAAGGCCCTTGGAGACAAACACCGGCCGTATTCCCTGTTAAGGAAAAGTTGCCAGCCCTGGTTGCTGATGTCAGTTTGTAGGGTTCCCTTTGGACTGTCAGGGCAGCACCGGTTTGAGGTGGGGGCAGGTTGTGTCTGGGACATATCTTTAATCGTTTGGATTCTTTGGAGGCGTCCGGCCACTCAGGGACAAAGGCCCCTGCAGAAAGACACAAGCAATTTTTTCTGGGAAAGAAATATGGTCAACCCAGGTTCCTGATGTCAGTTTTAGGCTTCCCTTGGGACTGTCAAGGCAGCAGAAATTTGAGGTGGGGGCAGGTTAGTTTTGGGACATATCTTTAATCGTTTGGATTTTTTGGAGGCGGCCGGCCACTCAAGGCCACAGGCTCCTCGAGAAAAAGACCGCTCCTTTTCCCTTTAAGGAAAAGTTGCCGGTCCAGGTTGCTGATGTCTGCATGTAGAGTTCCCATTGGACTGTCAAGGCAGCACAGTTTTGAGGTGGGGGCAGGTTGGGTCTGGGACATATCTTTAATCGTTTGGATTTTTTGGAGGCGGCCGGCCACTCAGGGACAAAGTCCCCGGCAGGAAAACACCGGCCCATTTTCCCTGGGAAGGAAAAGTGTCCAGCCCAGGATCCTGCTGTCACTTTGAAGGGTTCCCTTGTGACTGTCAGGGTAGCACAGGTTAGAGGTGGGGGCCGGTTGGATCTGGAACATATCTTTAATCATTTGGATTTTTTGGAGGCGGCCGGACAGTCAAGGCCAAAGGCCCTTGGAGACAAACACCGGCCGTATTCCCTGTTAAGGAAAAGTTGCCAGCCCTGGTTGCTGATGTCAGTTTGTAGGGTTCCCTTTGGACTGTCAGGACCGCACAGGTTTGAGGTGGGGGCATGTTGGGTCTGGGACATATCCTTCATCGTTTGGATTTTTTGGAGGCGGCGGGCCACACAAGGCCAAAGGCTCCTCAAGAAAAAGACCACCCATTTTCCCCGTGAAAGAAAAGTTGCCATGGCAGGTTCCTGATGTCAGTTTTAGGGTTCCCTTGGGACTGTCAGGGCAGCACAGGTTTGAGGTGGGGGCAGGTTAGGTTTGGGACATATCTTTAATCGTTTGTATATTTTGGAGGCGGCCGGCCACTCAAGGCCACAGGCTCCTCGAGAAAAAGACCGCTCCTTTTCCCTTTAAGGAAAAGTTGCCGGTCCAGGTTGCTGATGTCTGCATGTAGAGTTCCCGTTGGACTGTCAAGGCAGCACAGTTTTGAGGTGGTGGCCGGTTGGGTCTGGGAAATATCTTTAATCGTTGGGATTTTTTGGAAGGGTCCAGCCACTCAGGGACAAAGTCCCCTGTAGGAAAACACCGGCCCATTTTCCCTGGGAAGGAAAAGTGTCCAGCCCAGGATCCTGCTGTCACTTTGAAGGGTTCCCTTGGGACTGTCAGGGTAGCACAGCTGAGAGGTGGGGGCAGGTTCGGTCTGGGACATATCTTTAATCGTTTGGATTTTTTGGAGGCGGCGGGCCAGTCAAGGCCAAAGGCCCTTGGAGACAAACACCGGCTGTATTCCCTGTTAAGGAAAAGTTGCCAGCCCTGGTTGCTGATGTCAGTTTGTAGGGTTCCCTTTGGACTGTCAGGGCAGCACCGGTTTGAGGTGGGGGCAGGTTGTGTCTGGGACATATCTTTAATCGTTTGGATTCTTTGGAGGCGTCCGGCCACTCAGGGACAAAGGCCCCTGCAGAAAGACACAAGCAATTTTTTCTGGGAAAGAAATATGGTCAACCCAGGTTCCTGATGTCAGTTTTAGGCTTCCCTTGGGACTGTCAAGGCAGCAGAAATTTGAGGTGGGGGCAGGTTAGTTTTGGGACATATCTTTAATCGTTTGGATTTTTTGGAGGCGGCCGGCCACTCAAGGCCACAGGCTCCTCGAGAAAAAGACCGCTCCTTTTCCCTTTAAGGAAAAGTTGCCGGTCCAGGTTGCTGATGTCTGCATGTAGAGTTCCCATTGGACTGTCAAGGCAGCACAGTTTTGAGGTGGGGGCAGGTTGGGTCTGGGACATATCTTTAATCGTTTGGATTTTTTGGAGGCGGCCGGCCACTCAGGGACAAAGTCCCCGGCAGGAAAACACCGGCCCATTTTCCCTGGGAAGGAAAAGTGTCCAGCCCAGGATCCTGCTGTCACTTTGAAGGGTTCCCTTGTGACTGTCAGGGTAGCACAGGTTAGAGGTGGGGGCCGGTTGGATCTGGAACATATCTTTAATCATTTGGATTTTTTGGAGGCGGCCGGACAGTCAAGGCCAAAGGCCCTTGGAGACAAACACCGGCCGTATTCCCTGTTAAGGAAAAGTTGCCAGCCCTGGTTGCTGATGTCAGTTTGTAGGGTTCCCTTTGGACTGTCAGGACCGCACAGGTTTGAGGTGGGGGCATGTTGGGTCTGGGACATATCCTTCATCGTTTGGATTTTTTGGAGGCGGCGGGCCACACAAGGCCAAAGGCTCCTCAAGAAAAAGACCACCCATTTTCCCCGTGAAAGAAAAGTTGCCATGGCAGGTTCCTGATGTCAGTTTTAGGGTTCCCTTGGGACTGTCAGGGCAGCACAGGTTTGAGGTGGGGGCAGGTTAGGTTTGGGACATATCTTTAATCGTTTGTATATTTTGGAGGCGGCCGGCCACTCAAGGCCACAGGCTCCTCGAGAAAAAGACCGCTCCTTTTCCCTTTAAGGAAAAGTTGCCGGTCCAGGTTGCTGATGTCTGCATGTAGAGTTCCCGTTGGACTGTCAAGGCAGCACAGTTTTGAGGTGGTGGCCGGTTGGGTCTGGGAAATATCTTTAATCGTTGGGATTTTTTGGAAGGGTCCAGCCACTCAGGGACAAAGTCCCCTGTAGGAAAACACCGGCCCATTTTCCCTGGGAAGGAAAAGTGTCCAGCCCAGGATCCTGCTGTCACTTTGAAGGGTTCCCTTGGGACTGTCAGGGTAGCACAGCTGAGAGGTGGGGGCAGGTTCGGTCTGGGACATATCTTTAATCGTTTGGATTTTTTGGAGGCGGCGGGCCAGTCAAGGCCAAAGGCCCTTGGAGACAAACACCGGCCGTATTCCCTGTTAAGGAAAAGTTGCCAGCCCTGGTTGCTGATGTCAGTTTGTAGGGTTCCCTTTGGACTGTCAGGGCAGCACAGGTTTGAGGTGGTGGCATGTTGCGTCTGGGACATATCCTTCATCGTTTGGATTTTTTGGAGGCGGTGGGCCACTCAAGGCCAAAGGCTCCTCAAGCAAAAGACCACCCATTTTCCCTGTGAAGGAAAAGTTGCCAAGGCAGGTTCCTGATGTCAGTTTTAGGCTTCCCTTGGGACTGTCAGGGCAGCACAAATTTGAGGTGGGGGCAGGTTGGGTCTGGGACATATCTTTAATCGTTTGGAGATTTTGGAGGCGGCTGGCCACTCTGGGACCCAGGCTCCAGAGGACAAACACTGGCGCTTTTCCCTGTGAAGGAAAAGTTGCCAGCCCTTGTTGCTGATGTCAGTTTGTAGGGTTCCTTTGGGACTGTCAGGGCAGCACAAGTTTCTGGTGGGGGCAGATTAAGTCTGGGACATATCATTAATCGTTTGGATTTTTTGGAGGCATCTGGCTACTCAGGGACAAAGGCCCTGGAGACAAACACCGGCCGTATTCCCTGTTAAGGAAAAGTTGCCAGCACTTGTTGCTGATGTCAGTTTGTAGGGTTCCCTTGGAACTGTCAGGACAGCACAGGTTTGAGGTGGGGGCAGGTTGGGTCTGGGACATATCTTTAATCATTTGGATTTTTTGGAGGCGTCCGGCCACTCAGGGACAAATTCCCCTGGAGGAAGACACGAGCAATTTTTTCTAGGAAAGAAATATGGTCAGGTTCCTGATGTCAGCAGGTAGGGTTCCCTTGGGACTGTCAGGGCAGCACAGCATTGAGGTGGGGGCACATTAGGTCTGGGAAATATCTTTAATCGTTTGGATATTTTGGAGGCGGCCGGCCACTCAAAGCCACAGGCTCCTCGAGAAAAAGACCGCTCCTTTTCCCTGTGAAGAAAAAGTTGCCAAGGCAGGTTCCTGATATCAGTTTTAGGGTTCCATTGGGACTGTCAGGGCAGCACAAATTTGAGGTGGGGGCAGGTTGGGTCTGGGACATATCTTTAATCG
Organism: Anomalospiza imberbis; assembly: GCF_031753505.1. Lineage (NCBI taxonomy): Eukaryota > Metazoa > Chordata > Aves > Passeriformes > Viduidae > Anomalospiza > Anomalospiza imberbis. The sequence goes on from NW_027100223.1 coordinate 13,769, forward strand.
TTTGGATTTTTGGAAGGGTCCGGCCACTCAGGGACAAAGTCCCCTGCAGGAAAACACCGGCCCATTTTCCCTGGGAAGGAAAAGTGTCCAGCCCAGGATCCTGCTGTCACTTTGAAGGGTTCCCTTGGGACTGTCAGGGTAGCACAGGTGAGAGGTGGGGGCCGGTTGGGTCTGGGACATATCTTTAATCGTTTGGATTTTTTGGAGGCGGCCGGACAGTCAAGGCCAAAGGCCCTTGGAGACAAACACCGGCCGTATTCCCTGTTAAGGAAAAGTTGCCAGCCCTTGTTGCTGATGTCAGTTTGTAGGGTTCCCTTGGGACTGTCAGGGCAGCACAGCTTTGAGGTGGGGGCACATTAGTCTGGGACATATCTTTAATCATTTGGATTTTTTGGAGGCGGCCGGCCAGTCAAGGCCAAAGGCCCCTGCAGGAAGACACGAGCAATTTTTTCTAGGAAAGAAATATGGTCAACCAAGGTTCCGGATGTCAGCAGGTAGGGTTCCCTTGGGACTGTCAGGGCAGCACAAATTTGAGGTGGGGGCAGGTTGGGTCTGGGACATATCTTTAATCGTTTGGATATTTTGGAGGCGGCCAGCCACTCTGGGACAAAGATTCCTGAAGACAAACACCGGCCCTTTTCCCTGTGAAGGAGAAGTTGCCAGCCCAGGTTCCTCTTGTCAGTTTATAGGGTTCCTTTGTGACTGTCAGGGTAGCAAAAGTTTCTGGTGGGGGCAGATTAAGTCTGGGACATATCATTAATCGTTTGGATTTTTTGGAGGCATCCGGCTACTCAGGGACAAAGGCCCTTGGAGACAAACACCGGCCGTATTCCCTGTTAAGGAAAAGTTGCCAGCCCTGGTTGCTGATGTCAGTTTGTAGGGTTCCCTTTGGACTGTCAGGGCAGCACAGGTTTGAGGTGGGGGCAGGTTGTGTCTGGGACATATCTTTAATCGTTTGGATTTTTCGGAGGCGTCCGGCCACTCAGGGACAAAGGCCCCTGCAGAAAGACACAAGCAATTTTTTCTGGGAAAGAAATATGGTCAACCCAGGTTCCTGATGTCAGTTTTAGGCTTCCCTTGGGACTGTCAAGGCAGCACAAATTTGAGGTGGGGGCAGGTTAGTTTTGGGACATATCTTTAATCGTTTGGATTTTTTGGAGGCGGCCGGCCACTCAAAGCCACAGGCTCCTCGAGAAAAAGACCGCTCCTTTTCCCTTTAAGGAAAAGTTGCCGGTCCAGGTTGCTGATGTCTGCATGTAGAGTTCCCATTGGACTGTCAAGGCAGCACAGTTTTGAGGTGGGGGCAGGTTGGGTCTGGGACATATCTTTAATCGTTTTTATATTTTGGAGGCGGCCGGCCACTCATGGACCCAGGCTCCTGAAGACAAACACCGGCCCTTTTCCCTTTGAACGAAAAGTTGCTAGACCAGGTTCCTGATGTCAGTTAGTAGAGTTCTCTTGAGACTGTCAGGGTAGCACAGCTGAGAGGTGGGGGCAGGTTCGGTCTGGGACATATCTTTAATCATTTGGATATTTTGGAGGCAGCCGGCCACTCTGGGACAAAGGTTCCTGAAGACAAACACCGGCCCTTTTCCCTGTGAAGGAGAAGTTGCCAGCCCAGGTTCCTCCCCTCAGTTTATAGGGTTCCTTTGTGACTGTCAGGGTAGCAAAAGTTTCTGGTTGGGGCAGATTAAGTCTGGGACATATCATTAATCGTTTGGATTTTTTGGAGGCATCCGGCTACTCAGGGACAAAGGCCCTTGGAGACAAACACCGGCCGTATTCCCTGTTAAGGAAAAGTTGCCAGCCCTGGTTGCTGATGTCAGTTTGTAGGGTTCCCTTTGGACTGTCAGGGCAGCACCGGTTTGAGGTGGGGGCAGGTTGTGTCTGGGACATATCTTTAATCGTTTGGATTCTTTGGAGGCGTCCGGCCACTCAGGGACAAAGGCCCCTGCAGAAAGACACAAGCAATTTTTTCTGGGAAAGAAATATGGTCAACCCAGGTTCCTGATGTCAGTTTTAGGCTTCCCTTGGGGGACTGTCAAGGCAGCAGAAATTTGAGGTGGGGGCAGGTTAGTTTTGGGACATATCTTTAATCGTTTGGATTTTTTGGAGGCGGCCGGCCACTCAAGGCCACAGGCTCCTCGAGAAAAAGACCGCTCCTTTTCCCTTTAAGGAAAAGTTGCCGGTCCAGGTTGCTGATGTCTGCATGTAGAGTTCCCGTTGGACTGTCAAGGCAGCACAGTTTTGAGGTGGTGGCCGGTTGGGTCTGGGAAATATCTTTAATCGTTGGGATTTTTTGGAAGGGTCCAGCCACTCAGGGACAAAGTCCCCTGTAGGAAAACACCGGCCCATTTTCCCTGGGAAGGAAAAGTGTCCAGCCCAGGATCCTGCTGTCACTTTGAAGGGTTCCCTTGGGACTGTCAGGGTAGCACAGCTGAGAGGTGGGGGCAGGTTCGGTCTGGGACATATCTTTAATCGTTTGGATTTTTTGGAGGCGGCGGGCCAGTCAAGGCCAAAGGCCCTTGGAGACAAACACCGGCCGTATTCCCTGTTAAGGAAAAGTTGCCAGCCCTGGTTGCTGATGTCAGTTTGTAGGGTTCCCTTTGGACTGTCAGGGCAGCACAGGTTTGAGGTGGTGGCATGTTGCGTCTGGGACATATCCTTCATCGTTTGGATTTTTTGGAGGCGGTGGGCCACTCAAGGCCAAAGGCTCCTCAAGCAAAAGACCACCCATTTTCCCTGTGAAGGAAAAGTTGCCAAGGCAGGTTCCTGATGTCAGTTTTAGGCTTCCCTTGGGACTGTCAGGGCAGCACAAATTTGAGGTGGGGGCAGGTTGGGTCTGGGACATATCTTTAATCGTTTGGAGATTTTGGAGGCGGCTGGCCACTCTGGGACCCAGGCTCCAGAGGACAAACAGTGGCGCTTTTCCCTGTGAAGGAAAAGTTGCCAGCCCTTGTTGCTGATGTCAGTTTGTAGGGTTCCTTTGGGACTGTCAGGGCAGCACAAGTTTCTGGTGGGGGCAGATTAAGTCTGGGACATATCATTAATTGTTTGGATTTTTTGGAGGCATCTGGCTACTCAGGGACAAAGGCCCTGGGAGACAAACACCGGCCGTATTCCCTGTTAAGGAAAAGTTGCCAGCACTTGTTGCTGATGTCAGTTTGTAGGGTTCCCTTGGAACTGTCAGGACAGCACAGGTTTGAGGTGGGGGCAGGTTGGGTCTGGGACATATCTTTAATCATTTGGATTTTTTGGAGGCGTCCGGCCACTCAGGGACAAATTCCCCTGGAGGAAGACACGAGCAATTTTTTCTAGGAAAGAAATATGGTCAGGTTCCTGATGTCAGCAGGTAGGGTTCCCTTGGGACTGTCAGGGCAGCACAGCATTGAGGTGGGGGCACATTAGGTCTGGGAAATATCTTTAATCGTTTGGATATTTTGGAGGCGGCCGGCCACTCAAAGCCACAGGCTCCTCGAGAAAAAGACCGCTCCTTTTCCCTGTGAAGAAAAAGTTGCCAAGGCAGGTTCCTGATATCAGTTTTAGGGTTCCATTGGGACTGTCAGGGCAGCACAAATTTGAGGTGGGGGCAGGTTGGGTCTGGGACATATCTTTAATCGTTTGGATTTTTTGGAAGGGTCCGGCCACTCAGGGACAAAGTCCCCTGCAGGAAAACACCGGCCCATTTTCCCTGGGAAGGAAAAGTGTCCAGCCCAGGATCCTGCTGTCACTTTGAAGGGTTCCCTTGGGACTGTCAGGGTAGCACAGGTGAGAGGTGGGGGCCGGTTGGGTCTGGGACATATCTTTAATCGTTTGGATTTTTTGGAGGCGGCCGGACAGTCAAGGCCAAAGGCCCTTGGAGACAAACACCGGCCGTATTCCCTGTTAAGGAAAAGTTGCCAGCCCTTGTTGCTGATGTCAGTTTGTAGGGTTCCCTTGGGACTGTCAGGGCAGCACAGCTTTGAGGTGGGGGCACATTAGTCTGGGACATATCTTTAATCATTTGGATTTTTTGGAGGCGGCCGGCCAGTCAAGGCCAAAGGCCCCTGCAGGAAGACACGAGCAATTTTTTCTAGGAAAGAAATATGGTCAACCAAGGTTCCGGATGTCAGCAGGTAGGGTTCCCTTGGGACTGTCAGGGCAGCACAAATTTGAGGTGGGGGCAGGTTGGGTCTGGGACATATCTTTAATCGTTTGGATATTTTGGAGGCGGCCAGCCACTCTGGGACAAAGATTCCTGAAGACAAACACCGGCCCTTTTCCCTGTGAAGGAGAAGTTGCCAGCCCAGGTTCCTCTTGTCAGTTTATAGGGTTCCTTTGTGACTGTCAGGGTAGCAAAAGTTTCTGGTGGGGGCAGATTAAGTCTGGGACATATCATTAATCGTTTGGATTTTTTGGAGGCATCCGGCTACTCAGGGACAAAGGCCCTTGGAGACAAACACCGGCCGTATTCCCTGTTAAGGAAAAGTTGCCAGCCCTGGTTGCTGATGTCAGTTTGTAGGGTTCCCTTGGGACTGTCAGGGCAGCACCGGTTTGAGGTGGGGGCAGGTTGTGTCTGGGACATATCTTTAATCGTTTGGATTCTTTGGAGGCGTCCGGCCACTCAGGGACAAAGGCCCCTGCAGAAAGACACAAGCAATTTTTTCTGGGAAAGAAATATGGTCAACCCAGGTTCCTGATGTCAGTTTTAGGCTTCCCTTGGGACTGTCAAGGCAGCACAAATTTGAGGTGGGGGCAGGTTAGTTTTGGGACATATCTTTAATCGTTTGGATTTTTTGGAGGCGGCCGGCCACTCAAAGCCACAGGCTCCTCGAGAAAAAGACCGCTCCTTTTCCCTTTAAGGAAAAGTTGCCGGTCCAGGTTGCTGATGTCTGCATGTAGAGTTCCCATTGGACTGTCAAGGCAGCACAGTTTTGAGGTGGGGGCAGGTTGGGTCTGGGACATATCTTTAATCGTTTTTATATTTTGGAGGCGGCCGGCCACTCATGGACCCAGGCTCCTGAAGACAAACACCGGCCCTTTTCCCTTTGAACGAAAAGTTGCTAGACCAGGTTCCTGATGTCAGTTAGTAGAGTTCTCTTGAGACTGTCAGGGTAGCACAGCTGAGAGGTGGGGGCAGGTTCGGTCTGGGACATATCTTTAATCGTTTGGATATTTTGGAGGCAGCCGGCCACTCTGGGACAAAGGTTCCTGAAGACAAACACCGGCCCTTTTCCCTGTGAAGGAGAAGTTGCCAGCCCAGGTTCCTCCCCTCAGTTTATAGGGTTCCTTTGTGACTGTCAGGGTAGCAAAAGTTTCTGGTTGGGGCAGATTAAGTCTGGGACATATCATTAATCGTTTGGATTTTTTGGAGGCATCCGGCTACTCAGGGACAAAGGCCCTTGGAGACAAACACCGGCCGTATTCCCTGTTAAGGAAAAGTTGCCAGCCCTGGTTGCTGATGTCAGTTTGTAGGGTTCCCTTTGGACTGTCAGGGCAGCACCGGTTTGAGGTGGGGGCAGGTTGTGTCTGGGACATATCTTTAATCGTTTGGATTCTTTGGAGGCGTCCGGCCACTCAGGGACAAAGGCCCCTGCAGAAAGACACAAGCAATTTTTTCTGGGAAAGAAATATGGTCAACCCAGGTTCCTGATGTCAGTTTTAGGCTTCCCTTGGGACTGTCAAGGCAGCAGAAATTTGAGGTGGGGGCAGGTTAGTTTTGGGACATATCTTTAATCGTTTGGATTTTTTTGGAGGCGGCCGGCCACTCAAGGCCACAGGCTCCTCGAGAAAAAGACCGCTCCTTTTCCCTTTAAGGAAAAGTTGCCGGTCCAGGTTGCTGATGTCTGCATGTAGAGTTCCCGTTGGACTGTCAAGGCAGCACAGTTTTGAGGTGGTGGCCGGTTGGGTCTGGGAAATATCTTTAATCGTTGGGATTTTTTGGAAGGGTCCAGCCACTCAGGGACAAAGTCCCCTGTAGGAAAACACCGGCCCATTTTCCCTGGGAAGGAAAAGTGTCCAGCCCAGGATCCTGCTGTCACTTTGAAGGGTTCCCTTGGGACTGTCAGGGTAGCACAGCTGAGAGGTGGGGGCAGGTTCGGTCTGGGACATATCTTTAATCGTTTGGATTTTTTGGAGGCGGCGGGCCAGTCAAGGCCAAAGGCCCTTGGAGACAAACACCGGCCGTATTCCCTGTTAAGGAAAAGTTGCCAGCCCTGGTTGCTGATGTCAGTTTGTAGGGTTCCCTTTGGACTGTCAGGGCAGCACAGGTTTGAGGTGGTGGCATGTTGCGTCTGGGACATATCCTTCATCGTTTGGATTTTTTGGAGGCGGTGGGCCACTCAAGGCCAAAGGCTCCTCAAGCAAAAGACCACCCATTTTCCCTGTGAAGGAAAAGTTGCCAAGGCAGGTTCCTGATGTCAGTTTTAGGCTTCCCTTGGGACTGTCAGGGCAGCACAAATTTGAGGTGGGGGCAGGTTGGGTCTGGGACATATCTTTAATCGTTTGGAGATTTTGGAGGCGGCTGGCCACTCTGGGACCCAGGCTCCAGAGGACAAACACTGGCGCTTTTCCCTGTGAAGGAAAAGTTGCCAGCCCTTGTTGCTGATGTCAGTTTGTAGGGTTCCTTTGGGACTGTCAGGGCAGCACAAGTTTCTGGTGGGGGCAGATTAAGTCTGGGACATATCATTAATCGTTTGGATTTTTTGGAGGCATCTGGCTACTCAGGGACAAAGGCCCTGGGAGACAAACACCGGCCGTATTCCCTGTTAAGGAAAAGTTGCCAGCACTTGTTGCTGATGTCAGTTTGTAGGGTTCCCTTGGAACTGTCAGGACAGCACAGGTTTGAGGTGGGGGCAGGTTGGGTCTGGGACATATCTTTAATCATTTGGATTTTTTGGAGGCGTCCGGCCACTCAGGGACAAATTCCCCTGGAGGAAGACACGAGCAATTTTTTCTAGGAAAGAAATATGGTCAGGTTCCTGATGTCAGCAGGTAGGGTTCCCTTGGGACTGTCAGGGCAGCACAGCATTGAGGTGGGGGCACATTAGGTCTGGGAAATATCTTTAATCGTTTGGATATTTTGGAGGCGGCCGGCCACTCAAAGCCACAGGCTCCTCGAGAAAAAGACCGCTCCTTTTCCCTGTGAAGAAAAAGTTGCCAAGGCAGGTTCCTGATATCAGTTTTAGGGTTCCATTGGGACTGTCAGGGCAGCACAAATTTGAGGTGGGGGCAGGTTGGGTCTGGGACATATCTTTAATCGTTTGGATTTTTTGGAAGGGTCCGGCCACTCAGGGACAAAGTCCCCTGCAGGAAAACACCGGCCCATTTTCCCTGGGAAGGAAAAGTGTCCAGCCCAGGATCCTGCTGTCACTTTGAAGGGTTCCCTTCGGACTGTCAGGGTAGCACAGGTGAGAGGTGGGGGCCGGTTGGGTCTGGGACATATCTTTAATCGTTTGGATTTTTTGGAGGCGGCCGGACAGTCAAGGCCAAAGGCCCTTGGAGACAAACACCGGCCGTATTCCCTGTTAAGGAAAAGTTGCCAGCCCTTGTTGCTGATGTCAGTTTGTAGGGTTCCCTTGGGACTGTCAGGGCAGCACAGCTTTGAGGTGGGGGCACATTAGTCTGGGACATATCTTTAATCATTTGGATTTTTTGGAGGCGGCCGGCCAGTCAAGGCCAAAGGCCCCTGCAGGAAGACACGAGCAATTTTTTCTAGGAAAGAAATATGGTCAACCAAGGTTCCGGATGTCAGCAGGTAGGGTTCCCTTGGGACTGTTAGGGCAGCACAAATTTGAGGTGGGGGCAGGTTGGGTCTGGGACATATCTTTAATCGTTTGGATATTTTGGAGGCGGCCAGCCACTCTGGGACAAAGATTCCTGAAGACAAACACCGGCCCTTTTCCCTGTGAAGGAGAAGTTGCCAGCCCAGGTTCCTCTTGTCAGTTTATAGGGTTCCTTTGTGACTGTCAGGGTAGCAAAAGTTTCTGGTGGGGGCAGATTAAGTCTGGGACATATCATTAATCGTTTGGATTTTTTGGAGGCATCCGGCTACTCAGGGACAAAAGCCCTTGGAGACAAACACCGGCCGTATTCCCTGTTAAGGAAAAGTTGCCAGCCCTGGTTGCTGATGTCAGTTTGTAGGGTTCCCTTTGGACTGTCAGGGCAGCACAGGTTTGAGGTGGGGGCAGGTTGTGTCTGGGACATATCTTTAATCGTTTGGATTTTTCGGAGGCGTCCGGCCACTCAGGGACAAAGGCCCCTGCAGAAAGACACAAGCAATTTTTTCTGGGAAAGAAATATGGTCAACCCAGGTTCCTGATGTCAGTTTTAGGCTTCCCTTGGGACTGTCAAGGCAGCACAAATTTGAGGTGGGGGCAGGTTAGTTTTGGGACATATCTTTAATCGTTTGGATTTTTTGGAGGCGGCCGGCCACTCAAAGCCACAGGCTCCTCGAGAAAAAGACCGCTCCTTTTCCCTTTAAGGAAAAGTTGCCGGTCCAGGTTGCTGATGTCTGCATGTAGAGTTCCCATTGGACTGTCAAGGCAGCACAGTTTTGAGGTGGGGGCAGGTTGGGTCTGGGACATATCTTTAATCGTTTTTATATTTTGGAGGCGGCCGGCCACTCATGGACCCAGGCTCCTGAAGACAAACACCGGCCCTTTTCCCTTTGAACGAAAAGTTGCTAGACCAGGTTCCTGATGTCAGTTAGTAGAGTTCTCTTGAGACTGTCAGGGTAGCACAGCTGAGAGGTGGGGGCAGGTTCGGTCTGGGACATATCTTTAATCGTTTGGATATTTTGGAGGCAGCCGGCCACTCTGGGACAAAGGTTCCTGAAGACAAACACCGGCCCTTTTCCCTGTGAAGGAGAAGTTGCCAGCCCAGGTTCCTCCCCTCAGTTTATAGGGTTCCTTTGTGACTGTCAGGGTAGCAAAAGTTTCTGGTTGGGGCAGATTAAGTCTGGGACATATCATTAATCGTTTGGATTTTTTGGAGGCATCCGGCTACTCAGGGACAAAGGCCCTTGGAGACAAACACCGGCCGTATTCCCTGTTAAGGAAAAGTTGCCAGCCCTGGTTGCTGATGTCAGTTTGTAGGGTTCCCTTTGGACTGTCAGGGCAGCACCGGTTTGAGGTGGGGGCAGGTTGTGTCTGGGACATATCTTTAATCGTTTGGATTCTTTGGAGGCGTCCGGCCACTCAGGGACAAAGGCCCCTGCAGAAAGACACAAGCAATTTTTTCTGGGAAAGAAATATGGTCAACCCAGGTTCCTGATGTCAGTTTTAGGCTTCCCTTGGGACTGTCAAGGCAGCAGAAATTTGAGGTGGGGGCAGGTTAGTTTTGGGACATATCTTTAATCGTTTGGATTTTTTGGAGGCGGCCGGCCACTCAAGGCCACAGGCTCCTCGAGAAAAAGACCGCTCCTTTTCCCTTTAAGGAAAAGTTGCCGGTCCAGGTTGCTGATGTCTGCATGTAGAGTTCCCATTGGACTGTCAAGGCAGCACAGTTTTGAGGTGGGGGCAGGTTGGGTCTGGGACATATCTTTAATCGTTTGGATTTTTTGGAGGTGGCCGGCCACTCAGGGACAAAGTCCCCGGCAGGAAAACACCGGCCCATTTTCCCTGGGAAGGAAAAGTGTCCAGCCCAGGATCCTGCTGTCACTTTGAAGGGTTCCCTTGTGACTGTCAGGGTAGCACAGGTTAGAGGTGGGGGCCGGTTGGATCTGGAACATATCTTTAATCATTTGGATTATTTGGAGGCGGCCGGACAGTCAAGGCCAAAGGCCCTTGGAGACAAACACCGGCCGTATTCCCTGTTAAGGAAAAGTTGCCAGCCCTGGTTGCTGATGTCAGTTTGTAGGGTTCCCTTTGGACTGTCAGGACCGCACAGGTTTGAGGTGGGGGCATGTTGGGTCTGGGACATATCTTTAATCGTTTGGATTTTTTGGAGGCGGCGGGCCAGTCAAGGCCAAAGGCCCTTGGAGACAAACACCGGCCGTATTCCCTGTTAAGGAAAAGTTGCCAGCCCTGGTTGCTGATGTCAGTTTGTAGGGTTCCCTTTGGACTGTCAGGGCAGCACAGGTTTGAGGTGGTGGCATGTTGCGTCTGGGACATATCCTTCATTGTTTGGATTTTTTGGAGGCGGCGGGCCACTCAAGGCCAAAGGCTCCTCAAGAAAAAGACCACCCATTTTCCCTGTGAAGGAAAAGTTGCCAAGGCAGGTTCCTGATGTCAGTTTTAGGCTTCCCTTGGGACTGTCAGGGCAGCACAAACTTGAGGTGGGGGCAGGTTGGGTCTGGGACATATCTTTAATCGTTTGGAGATTTTGGAGGCGGCTGGCCACTCTGGGACCCAGGCTCCAGAGGACAAACACTGGCGCTTTTCCCTGTGAAGGAAAAGTTGCCAGCCCTTGTTGCTGATGTCAGTTTGTAGGGTTCCTTTGGGACTGTCAGGGCAGCACAAGTTTCTGGTGGGGGCAGATTAAGTCTGGGACATATCATTAATCGTTTGGATTTTTTGGAGGCATCTGGCTACTCAGGGACAAAGGCCCTGGGCGACAAACACCGGCCGTATTCCCTGTTAAGGAAAAGTTGCCAGCCCTTGTTGCTGATGTCAGTTTGTAGGGTTCCCTTGGGACTGTCAGGACAGCACAGGTTTGAGGTGGGGGCAGGTTGGGTCTGGGACATATCTTTAATCATTTGGATTTTTTGGAGGCGTCCGGCCACTCAGGGACAAAGGCCCCTGGAGGAAGACACGAGCAATTTTTTCTAGGAAAGAAATATGGTCAGGTTCCTGATGTCAGCAGGTAGGGTTCCCTTGGGACTGTCAGGGCAGCACAGCATTGAGGTGGGGGCACATTAGGTCTGGGAAATATCTTTAATCGTTTGGATATTTTGGAGGCGGCCGGCCTCTCAAAGCCACAGGCTCCTCGAGAAAAAGACCGCTCCTTTTCCCTGTGAAGAAAAAGTTGCCAAGGCAGGTTCCTGATATCAGTTTTAGGGTTCCATTGGGACTGTCAGGGCAGCACAAATTTGAGGTGGGGCCAGGTTGGGTCTGGGACATATCTTTAATCGTTTGGATTTTTTGGAAGGGTCCGGCCACTCAGGGACAAAGTCCCCTGCAGGAAAACACCGGCCCATTTTCCCTGGGAAGGAAAAGTGTCCAGCCCAGGATCCTGCTGTCACTTTGAAGGGTTCCCTTGGGACTGTCAGGGTAGCACAGGTGAGAGGTGGGGGCCGGTTGGGTCTGGGACATATCTTTAATCGTTTGGATTTTTTGGAGGCGGCCGGACAGTCAAGGCCAAAGGCCCTTGGAGACAAACACCGGCCCTTTTCCCTTTGAACGAAAAGTTGCTAGACCAGGTTCCTGATGTCAGTTAGTAGAGTTCTCTTGAGACTGTCGGGGCAGCACCAATTTGAGGTGCGGGGCAGGTTGGGTCTGGGACATATCTTTAATCGTTTGGATTTTTTGGAGGTGGCCGGACACTCTGGGACAAAGGTTCCTGAAGACAAACAACGGCCCTTTTCCCTGTGAAGGAAAAGTTGCCAGCCCAGGTTCCTCTTGTCAGTTTATAGGGTTCCTTTGGGACTGTCAGGGTAGCACAAATTTGTGGTGGGGGCAGATTAAGTCTGGGACATATCATTAATCGTTTGGATTTTTTGGAGGCATCCGGCTACTCAGGGAAAAGGCCCTTGGAGAAAAACACCGGCCGTATTCCCTGTTAAGGAAAAGTTGCCAGCCCTTGTTGCTGATGTCAGTTTATAGGGTTCCCTTGGGACTGTCAGGGCAGCACAGGTTTGAGGTGGGGGCAGGTTGTGTCTGGCACATATCTTTAATCGTTTGGATTTTTTGGAGGCGTCCGGCCACTCAGGGACAAAGGCCCCTGCAGGAAGACACGAGCAATTTTTTCTAGGAAAGAAATATGGTCAACCCTGGTTCCTGATGTCAGCAGGTAGGGTTCCCTTGGGACTGTCAGGGCAGCACAAATTTGAGGTGGGGGCAGGTTAGGTTTGGGACATATCTTTAATCGTTTGGATTTTTTGGAGGCGGCCGGCCACTCAAAGCCACAGGCTCCTCAAGAAAAAGACCGCTCCTTTTCCCTTTAAGGAAAAGTTGCCGGTCCAGGTTGCTGATGTCTGCATGTAGAGTTCCCGTTGGACTGTCAAGGCAGCACCGTTTTGAAGTGGGGTCAGGTTGGGTCTGGGACATATCTTTAATCGTTTGGATTTTTTGGAGGCGTCCAGCCACTCAGGGACAAAGGCCCCTGCATGAAGACACGAGCAATTTTTTCTAGGAAAGAAATATGGTCAGCCCAGATTCCTGATGTCAGCAGGTAGGGTTCCCTTGGGACTGTCAGGGCAGCACAGCTTTGAGGTGGGGGCACATTAGGTCTGGGAAATATCTTTAATCGTTTGGATTTTTTGGAAGGGTCCAGCACTCAGGGACAAAGTCCCCTGCAGGAAAACACCGGCCCATTTTCGCTGGGAAGGAAAAGTGTCCAGCCCAGGATCCTGCTGTCACTTTGAAGGGTTCCCTTGGGACTGTCAGGGTAGCACAGCTGAGAGGCGGGGGCCGGTTGGGTCTGGGACATATCTTTAATCATTTGGATTTTTTGGAGGCGGCCGGCCAGTCAAGGCCAAAGGCCCTTGGAGACAAACACCGGCCATATTCCCTGTTAAGGAAAAGTTGCCAGCCCTGGTTGCTGATGTCAGTTGGTAGGGTTCCCTTTGGACTGTCAGGGCAGCACAGGTTTGAGGTGGGGGCATGTTGGGTCTGGGACATATCCTTCATCGTTTGGATTTTTTGGAGGCGGCGGGCCACTCAAGGCCAAAGGCTCCTCAATAAAAAGACCACTCATTTTCCCTGTGAAGGAAAAGTTGCCAAGGCAGGTTCCTGATGTCAGTTTTAGGCTTCCCTTGGGACTGTCAGGGCAGCACAAATTTGAGGTGGGGGCAGGTTGGGTCTGGGACATATCTTTAATCGTTTGGAGATTTTGGAGGCGGCCGGCCACTCTGGGACAAAGGTTCCTGAAGACAAACACCGGCCCTTTTCCCTGTGACGGAAAAGTTGCCAGCCCTTGTTGCTGATGTCAGTTTTTAGGGTTCCCTTGGGACTGTCAGGGCAGCACAAGTTTCTGGTGGGGGCAGATTAAGTCTGGGACATATCATTAATCGTTTGGATTTTTTGGAGGCATCCGGCTACTCAGGGACAAAGGCCCTTGGAGACAAACACCGGCCATATTCCCTGTTAAGGAAAAGTTGCCAGCCCTTGTTGCTGATCTCAGTTTGTAGGGTTCCCTTTGGACTGTCAGGGCAGCACAGGTTTGAGGTGGGGGCAGGTTGTGTCTGGGACATATCTTTAATCGTTTGGATATTTTGGAGGCGGCCGGCCACTCAAGGCCACAGGCTCCTCGAGAAAAAGACCGCTCCTTTTCCCTTTAAGGAAAAGTTGCCGGTCCAGGTTGCTGATGTCTGCATGTAGAGTTCCCGTTGGACTGTCAAGGCATCACAGTTTTGAGGTGGTGGCCGGTTGGGTCTGGGAAATATCTTTAATCGTTGGGATTTTTTGGAAGGGTCCAGCCACTCAGGGACAAAGTCCCCTGCAGGAAAACACCGGCCCATTTTCCCTGGGAAGGAAAAGTGTCCAGCCCAGGATCCTGCTGTCACTTTGAAGGGTTCCCTTGGGACTGTCAGGGTAGCACAGCTGAGAGGTGGGGGCAGGTTCGGTCTGGGACGGATCTTTAATCGTCTGGATTTTTTGGAGGCGGTGGGCCAGTCAAGGCCAAAGGCCCTTGGAGACAAACACTGGCCGTATTCCCTGTTAAGGAAAAGTTGCCAGCCCTTGTTGCTGATGTCAGTTTGTAGGGTTCCCTTTGGACTGTCAGGGCAGCACAGGTTTGAGGTGGTGGCATGTTGCGTCTGGGACATATCCTTCATCGTTTGGATTTTTTGGAGGCGGCGGGCCACTCAAGGCCAAAGGCTCCTCAATAAAAAGACCACTCATTTTCCCTGTGAAGGAAAAGTTGCCAAGGCAGGTTCCTGATGTCAGTTTTACGCTTCCCTTGGGACTGTCAGGGCAGCAGAAATTTGAGGTGGGGGCAGGTTGGGTCTGGGACATATCTTTAATCGTTTGGATATTTTGGAGGCGGCTGGCCACTCTGGGACCCAGGCTCCAGAGGACAAACACCGGCCCTTTTCCCTGTGAAGGAGAAGTTGCCAGCCCTTGTTGCTGATGTCAGTTTGTAGGGTTCCTTTGGGACTGTCAGGGCAGCACAAGTTTCTGGTGGGGGCAGATTAAGTCTGGGACATATCATCCATCGTTTGGATTTTTTGGAGGCATCTGGCTACTCAGGGACAAAGGCTCTGGGAGACAAACACCGGCCGTATTCCCTGTTAAGGAAAAGTTGCCAGCCCTTGTTGCTGATGTCAGTTTGTAGGGTTCCCTTGGGACTGTCAGGACAGCACAGGTTTGAGGTGGGGGCAGGTTGGGTCTGGGACATATCTTTAATCATTTCGATTTTTTGGAGGCGTCCGGCCACTCAGGGACAAAGGCCCCTGCAGGAAGACACGAGCAATTTTTCTAGGAAAGAAATATGGTCAGGTTCCTGATGTCAGCAGGTAGGGTTCCCTTGGGACTGTCAGGGCAGCACAGCATTGAGGTGGGGACACATTAGGTCTGGGAAATATCTTTAATCGTTTGGATATTTTGGAGGCGGCCGGTCACTCAAAGCCACAGGCTCCTCGAGAAAAAGACCGCTCCTTTTCCCTGTGAAGAAAAAGTTGCCAAGGCAGGTTCCTGATGTCACTTTGTAGGGTTCCCTTGGGACTGTCAAGGCAGCACAGGTTTGAGGTGGGGCCAGGTTGAGTCTGGGACATATCCTTATTCTTTTGGATTTTTTGGAGGCGGCCGGCCAGTCAAGGCAAAAGGCCCCTGCAGGAAGACAGGAGCAATTTTTTCTAGGAAAGAAATATGGTCAACCAAGGTTCCGGATGTCAGCAGGTAGGGTTCCCTTGGGACTGTCAGGGCAGCACAAATTTGATGTGGGGGTAGGTTGGGTCTGGGACATATCTTTAATCGTTTGGATATTTTGGAGGCGGACGGCCACTCTGGGACCCAGGCTCCTGAAGACAAACACCGGCCCTTTTCCCTTTGAACGAAAGGTTGCTAGACCAGGTTCCTGATGTCAGTTAGTAGAGTTCTCTTGAGACTGTCGGGGCAGCACAAATTTGAGGTGCGGGGCAGGTTGGGTCTGGGACATATCTTTAATCGTTTGGAGATTTTGGAGGCAGCCGGCCAATCTGGGACAAAGGTTCCTGAAGACAAACACCGGCCCTTTTCCCTGTGAAGGAAAAGTTGCCAGCCCAGGTTCCTCCCCTCAGTTTATAGGGTTCCTTTTAGACTGTCAGGGTAGCAAAAGTTTCTGGTGGGGGCAGATTTAGTCTGGGAAATATCATTAATCGTTTGGATTTTTTGGAGGCATCCGGCCACTCAGGGCCCCAGGCCTTTGGAGACAAACACCGGCCGTATTCCCTGTTAAGGAAAAGTTGCCAGCCCTTGTTGCTGATGTCAGTTTGTAGGGTTCCCTTTGGACTGTCAGGGCAGCACAGGTTTGAGGTGGTGGCATGTTGCGTCTGGGACATATCCTTCATCGTTTGGATTTTTTGGAGGCGGCGGGCCACTCAAGGCCAAAGGCTCCTCAATAAAAAGACCACTCATTTTCCCTGTGAAGGAAAAGTTGCCAAGGCAGGTTCCTGATGTCAGTTTTACGCTTCCCTTGGGACTGTCAGGGCAGCAGAAATTTGAGGTGGGGGCAGGTTGGGTCTGGGACATATCTTTAATCGTTTGGATATTTTGGAGGCGGCTGGCCACTCTGGGACCCAGGCTCCAGAGGACAAACACCGGCCCTTTTCCCTGTGAAGGAGAAGTTGCCAGCCCTTGTTGCTGATGTCAGTTTGTAGGGTTCCTTTGGGACTGTCAGGGCAGCACAAGTTTCTGGTGGGGGCAGATTAAGTCTGGGACATATCATCCATCGTTTGGATTTTTTGGAGGCATCTGGCTACTCAGGGACAAAGGCTCTGGGAGACAAACACCGGCCGTATTCCCTGTTAAGGAAAAGTTGCCAGCCCTTGTTGCTGATGTCAGTTTGTAGGGTTCCCTTGGGACTGTCAGGACAGCACAGGTTTGAGGTGGGGGCAGGTTGGGTCTGGGACATATCTTTAATCATTTCGATTTTTTGGAGGCGTCCGGCCACTCAGGGACAAAGGCCCCTGCAGGAAGACACGAGCAATTTTTTCTAGGAAAGAAATATGGTCAGGTTCCTGATGTCAGCAGGTAGGGTTCCCTTGGGACTGTCAGGGCAGCACAGCATTGAGGTGGGGACACATTAGGTCTGGGAAATATCTTTAATCGTTTGGATATTTTGGAGGCGGCCGGTCACTCAAAGCCACAGGCTCCTCGAGAAAAAGACCGCTCCTTTTCCCTGTGAAGAAAAAGTTGCCAAGGCAGGTTCCTGATGTCACTTTGTAGGGTTCCCTTGGGACTGTCAAGGCAGCACAGGTTTGAGGTGGGGCCAGGTTGAGTCTGGGACATATCCTTATTCTTTTGGATTTTTTGGAGGCGGCCGGCCAGTCAAGGCAAAAGGCCCCTGCAGGAAGACAGGAGCAATTTTTTCTAGGAAAGAAATATGGTCAACCAAGGTTCCGGATGTCAGCAGGTAGGGTTCCCTTGGGACTGTCAGGGCAGCACAAATTTGATGTGGGGGTAGGTTGGGTCTGGGACATATCTTTAATCGTTTGGATATTTTGGAGGCGGACGGCCACTCTGGGACCCAGGCTCCTGAAGACAAACACCGGCCCTTTTCCCTTTGAACGAAAGGTTGCTAGACCAGGTTCCTGATGTCAGTTAGTAGAGTTCTCTTGAGACTGTCGGGGCAGCACAAATTTGAGGTGCGGGGCAGGTTGGGTCTGGGACATATCTTTAATCGTTTGGAGATTTTGGAGGCAGCCGGCCAATCTGGGACAAAGGTTCCTGAAGACAAACACCGGCCCTTTTCCCTGTGAAGGAAAAGTTGCCAGCCCAGGTTCCTCCCCTCAGTTTATAGGGTTCCTTTTAGACTGTCAGGGTAGCAAAAGTTTCTGGTGGGGGCAGATTTAGTCTGGGAAATATCATTAATCGTTTGGATTTTTTGGAGGCATCCGGCCACTCAGGGCCCCAGGCCTTTGGAGACAAACACCGGCCGTATTCCCTGTTAAGGAAAAGTTGCCAGCCCTTGTTGCTGATGTCAGTTTGTAGGGTTCCCTTGGGACTGTCAAGGCAGCACAAATTTGAGGTGGGGCAGGTTAAGTTTGGGACATATCTTTAATCGTTTGGATTTTTTGGAGGCGGCGGGCCACTCAAGGCCAAAGGCTCCTCAATAAAAAGACCACTCATTTTCCCTGTGAAGGAAAAGTTGCCAAGGCAGGTTCCTGATGTCAGTTTTACGCTTCCCTTGGGACTGTCAGGGCAGCAGAAATTTGAGGTGGGGGCAGGTTGGGTCTGGGACATATCTTTAATCGTTTGGATATTTTGGAGGCGGCTGGCCACTCTGGGACCCAGGCTCCAGAGGACAAACACCGGCCCTTTTCCCTGTGAAGGAGAAGTTGCCAGCCCTTGTTGCTGATGTCAGTTTGTAGGGTTCCTTTGGGACTGTCAGGGCAGCACAAGTTTCTGGTGGGGGCAGATTAAGTCTGGGACATATCATCCATCGTTTGGATTTTTTGGAGGCATCTGGCTACTCAGGGACAAAGGCTCTGGGAGACAAACACCGGCCGTATTCCCTGTTAAGGAAAAGTTGCCAGCCCTGGTTGCTGATGTCAGTTTGTAGGGTTCCCTTGGGACTGTCAGGACAGCACAGGTTTGAGGTGGGGGCAGGTTGGGTCTGGGACATATCTTTAATCATTTCGATTTTTTGGAGGCGTCCGGCCACTCAGGGACAAAGGCCCCTGCAGGAAGACACGAGCAATTTTTTCTAGGAAAGAAATATGGTCAGGTTCCTGATGTCAGCAGGTAGGGTTCCCTTGGGACTGTCAGGGCAGCACAGCATTGAGGTGGGGACACATTAGGTCTGGGAAATATCTTTAATCGTTTGGATATTTTGGAGGCGGCCGGTCACTCAAAGCCACAGGCTCCTCGAGAAAAAGACCGCTCCTTTTCCCTGTGAAGAAAAAGTTGCCAAGGCAGGTTCCTGATGTCACTTTGTAGGGTTCCCTTGGGACTGTCAAGGCAGCACAGGTTTGAGGTGGGGCCAGGTTGAGTCTGGGACATATCCTTATTCTTTTGGATTTTTTGGAGGCGGCCGGCCAGTCAAGGCAAAAGGCCCCTGCAGGAAGACAGGAGCAATTTTTTCTAGGAAAGAAATATGGTCAACCAAGGTTCCGGATGTCAGCAGGTAGGGTTCCCTTGGGACTGTCAGGGCAGCACAAATTTGATGTGGGGGTAGGTTGGGTCTGGGACATATCTTTAATCGTTTGGATATTTTGGAGGCGGACGGCCACTCTGGGACCCAGGCTCCTGAAGACAAACACCGGCCCTTTTCCCTTTGAACGAAAGGTTGCTAGACCAGGTTCCTGATGTCAGTTAGTAGAGTTCTCTTGAGACTGTCGGGGCAGCACAAATTTGAGGTGCGGGGCAGGTTGGGTCTGGGACATATCTTTAATCGTTTGGAGATTTTGGAGGCAGCCGGCCAATCTGGGACAAAGGTTCCTGAAGACAAACACCGGCCCTTTTCCCTGTGAAGGAAAAGTTGCCAGCCCAGGTTCCTCCCCTCAGTTTATAGGGTTCCTTTTAGACTGTCAGGGTAGCAAAAGTTTCTGGTGGGGGCAGATTTAGTCTGGGAAATATCATTAATCGTTTGGATTTTTTGGAGGCATCCGGCCACTCAGGGCCCCAGGCCTTTGGAGACAAACACCGGCCGTATTCCCTGTTAAGGAAAAGTTGCCAGCCCTTGTTGCTGATGTCAGTTTGTAGGGTTCCCTTGGGACTGTCAAGGCAGCACAAATTTGAGGTGGGGCAGGTTAAGTTTGGGACATATCTTTAATCGTTTGGATTTTTTGGAGGCGGCCGGCCACTCAAAGCCACAGGCTCCTCGAGAAAAAAGACCGCTCCTTTTCCCTTTAAGGAAAAGTTGCCGGTCCAGGTTGCTGATGTCTGCATGTAGAGTTCCCATTGGACTGTCAAGGCAGCACAGTTTTGAGGTGGGGGCAGGTTGGGTCTGGGAAATATCTTTAATCGTTTGGATTTTTTGGAAGGGTCCGGCCACGCAGGGACAAAGTCCCCTGCAGGAAAACACCGGCCCATTTTCCCTGGGAAGGAAAAGTGTCCAGCCCAGGATCCTGCTGTCACTTTGAAGGGTTCCCTTGGGACTGTCAGGGTAGCACAGGTGAGAGGTGGGGGCCGGTTGGGTCTGGGACATATCCTTAATCATTTGGATTTTTTGGAGGCGGCCGGACAGTCAAGGCCAAAGGCCCTTGGAGACAAACACCGGCCGTATTCCCTGTTAAGGAAAAGTTGCCAGCCCTGGTTGCTGATGTCAGTTTGTAGGGTTCCCTTTGGACTGTCAGGGCAGCACAGCATTGAGGTGGGGGCACATTAGGTCTGGGAAATATCTTTAATCGTTTGGATATTTTGGAGGCGGCCGGCCACTCAAAGCCACAGGCTCCTCGAGAAAAAGACCGCTCCTTTTCCCTGTAAGGAAAAGTTGCCGGTCCAGGTTGCTGATGTCTGCATGTAGAGTTCCCGTTGGACTGTCAAGGCAGCACAGTTTTGAGGTGGGGGCAGGTTGGGTCTGGGACATATCTTTAATCGTTTGGATTTTTTGGAGGCGGCCGGCCACTCAGGGACAAAGGCCCCTGCAGGAAGACACGAGCAATTTTTTCTCGGAAAGAAATATGGTCAACCCAGGTTCCTGATGTCAGCAGGTAGGGTTCCCTTGGGACTGTCAGGGCAGCTCAAATTTGAGGTGCGGGGTAGGTTGGGTCTGGGACATATCTTTAATCGTTTGGATATTTTGGAGGCGGACGGCCACTCTGGGACCCAGGCTCCTGAAGACAAACACCGGCCCTTTTCCCTTTGAACGAAAGGTTGCTAGACCAGGTTCCTGATGTCAGTTAGTAGAGTTCTCTTGAGACTGTCGGGGCAGCACAAATTTGAGGTGCGGGGCCGGTTGGGTCTGGGACATATCTTTAATAATTTGGATTTTTTGGAGGCATCCGGCTACTCAGGGACAAAGGCCCTTGGAGACAAACACCGGCCGTATTCCCTGTTAAGGAAAAGTTGCCAGCCCTTGTTGCTGATGTCAGTTTGTAGGGTTCACTTTGGACTGTCAGGGCAGCACAGGTTTGAGGTGGGGGCAGGTTGTGTCTGGGACATATCTTTAATCGTTTGGATTCTTTGGAGGCGTCCGGCCACTCAGGGGCAAAGGCCCCTGCAGAAAGACACAAGCAATTTTTTCTGGGAAAGAAATATGGTCAACCCAGGTTCCTGATGTCAGCAGATAGGGTTCCCTTGGGACTGTCAAGGCAGCACAAATTTGAGGTGGGGGCAGGTTAGGTTTGGGACATATCTTTAATCGTTTGGATTTTTTGGAGGCGGCCGGCCACTCAAATCCACAGGCTCCTCGAGAAAATGACCACCCATTTTCCCTGTGAAGGAAAAGTTGCCATGGCAGGTTCCTGATGTCAGTTTTAGGCTTCCTTTGGGACTGTCAGGGCAGCACAAATTTGAGGTGGGGGCAGGTTGGGTCTGGGACATATCTTTAATCGTTTGGATTCTTTGGAGGCGTCCGGCCACTCAGGGACAAAGGCCCCTGCAGAAAGACACAAGCAATTTTTTCTGGGAAAGAAATATGGTCAACCCAGGTTCCTGATGTCAGTTTTAGGCTTCCCTTGGGACTGTCAAGGCAGCACAAATTTGAGGTGGGGGCAGGTTAGGTTTGGGACATATCTTTAATCGTTTGGATTTTTTGGAGGCGGCCGGCCACTCAAAGCCACAGGCTCCTCGAGAAAAAGACCGCTCCTTTTCCCTTTAAGGAAAAGTTGCCGGTCCAGGTTGCTGATGTCTGCATGTAGAGTTCCCAATGGACTGTCAAGGCAGCACAGGTTAGAGGTGGGGGCCGGTTGAGTCTGGGAAATATCCTTAATTGTTTGGATTTTTTGGAGGCAGCCGGCCAGTCAAGGCCAAAGGCCCTTGGAGACAAACACCGGCCATATCCCTGTTAAGGAAAAGTTGCCAGCCCTGGTTGCTGATGTCAGTTTGTAGGGTTCCCTTGGGACTGTCAGGGCAGCACAGGTTTGAGGTGGGGGTAGGTTTGGTCTGGGACATATCTTTAATCGTTTGATTTTTTGGAGGCGGCCGGCCACTCAAAGCCACAGGCTCCTCGAGAAAAAAGACCGCTCCTTTTCCCTTTAAGGAAAAGTTGCCGGTCCAGGTTGCTGATGTCTGCATGTAGAGTTCCCATTGGACTGTCAAGGCAGCACAGTTTTGAGGTGGGGGCAGGTTGGGTCTGGGAAATATCTTTAATCGTTTGGATTTTTTGGAAGGGTCCGGCCACGCAGGGACAAAGTCCCCTGCAGGAAAACACCGGCCCATTTTCCCTGGGAAGGAAAAGTGTCCAGCCCAGGATCCTGCTGTCACTTTGAAGGGTTCCCTTGGGACTGTCAGGGTAGCACAGGTGAGAGGTGGGGGCCGGTTGGGTCTGGGACATATCCTTAATTGTTTGGATTTTTTGGAGGCGGCCGGCCAGTCAAGGCCAAAGGCCCTTGGAGACAAACACCGGCCATATTCCCTGTTAAGGAAAAGTTGCCAGCCCAGGATCCTGCTGTCACTTTGAAGGGTTCCCTTGGGACTGTCAGGGTAGCACAGGTGAGAGGTGGGCGCCGGTTGGTTCTGGGACATATCTTTAATCATTTGGATTTTTTGGAGGCGGCCGGACAGTCAAGGCCAAAGGCCCTTGGAGACAAACACCGGCCGTATTCCCTGTTAAGGAAAAGTTGCCAGCCCTGGTTGCTGATGTCAGTTTGTAGGGTTCCCTTTGGACTGTCAGGGCAGCACAGCATTGAGGTGGGGGCACATTAGGTCTGGGAAATATCTTTAATCGTTTGGATATTTTGGAGGCGGCCGGCCACTCAAAGCCACAGGCTCCTCGAGAAAAAGACCGCTCCTTTTCCCTGTGAAGGAAAAGTTGTCAGCCCAGGTTCCTCTTGTCAGTTTATAGGGTTCCTTTGTGACTGTCAGGGTAGCACAAGTTTCTGGTGGGGGCAGATTAAGTCTGGGACATATCATTACTCGTTTGGATTTTTTGGAGGCATCCGGCTACTCAGGGACAAAGGCCCTTGGAGACAAACACCAGCCATATTCCCTGTTAAGGAAAAGTTGCCAGTCCTTGTTGCTGATGTCAGTTTGTAGGGTTCCCTTGGGACTGTCAGGGCAGCACAGCTTTGAGGTGGGGGCACATTAGTCTGGGAAATATATTTCATCTTTGGATTTTTTGGAGGCTGCCGGCCACTCAGGGACAAAGGCCCCTGCAGGAAGACACGAGCAATTTTTTCTCGGAAAGAAATATGGTCAACCCAGGTTCCTGATGTCAGCAGGTAGGGTTCCCTTGGGACTGTCAGGGCAGCTCAAATTTGAGGTGCGGGGTAGGTTGGGTCTGGGACATATCTTTAATCGTTTGGATATTTTGGAGGCGGACGGCCACTCTGGGACCCAGGCTCCTGAAGACAAACACCGGCCCTTTTCCCTTTGAACGAAAGGTTGCTAGACCAGGTTCCTGATGTCAGTTAGTAGAGTTCTCTTGAGACTGTCGGGGCAGCACAAATTTGAGGTGCGGGGCCGGTTGGGTCTGGGACATATCTTTAATAATTTGGATTTTTTGGAGGCATCCGGCTACTCAGGGACAAAGGCCCTTGGAGACAAACACCGGCCGTATTCCCTGTTAAGGAAAAGTTGCCAGCCCTTGTTGCTGATGTCAGTTTGTAGGGTTCACTTTGGACTGTCAGGGCAGCACAGGTTTGAGGTGGGGGCAGGTTGTGTCTGGGACATATCTTTAATCGTTTGGATTCTTTGGAGGCGTCCGGCCACTCAGGGGCAAAGGCCCCTGCAGAAAGACACAAGCAATTTTTTCTGGGAAAGAAATATGGTCAACCCAGGTTCCTGATGTCAGCAGATAGGGTTCCCTTGGGACTGTCAAGGCAGCACAAATTTGAGGTGGGGGCAGGTTAGGTTTGGGACATATCTTTAATCGTTTGGATTTTTTGGAGGCGGCCGGCCACTCAAATCCACAGGCTCCTCGAGAAAATGACCACCCATTTTCCCTGTGAAGGAAAAGTTGCCATGGCAGGTTCCTGATGTCAGTTTTAGGCTTCCTTTGGGACTGTCAGGGGCAGCACAAATTTGAGGTGGGGGCAGGTTGGGTCTGGGACATATCTTTAATCGTTTGGATTCTTTGGAGGCGTCCGGCCACTCAGGGACAAAGGCCCCTGCAGAAAGACACAAGCAATTTTTTCTGGGAAAGAAATATGGTCAACCCAGGTTCCTGATGTCAGTTTTAGGCTTCCCTTGGGACTGTCAAGGCAGCACAAATTTGAGGTGGGGGCAGGTTAGGTTTGGGACATATCTTTAATCGTTTGGATTTTTTGGAGGCGGCCGGCCACTCAAAGCCACAGGCTCCTCGAGAAAAAGACCGCTCCTTTTCCCTTTAAGGAAAAGTTGCCGGTCCAGGTTGCTGATGTCTGCATGTAGAGTTCCCAATGGACTGTCAAGGCAGCACAGGTTAGAGGTGGGGGCCGGTTGAGTCTGGGAAATATCCTTAATTGTTTGGATTTTTTGGAGGCAGCCGGCCAGTCAAGGCCAAAGGCCCTTGGAGACAAACACCGGCCATATTCCCTGTTAAGGAAAAGTTGCCAGCCCTGGTTGCTGATGTCAGTTTGTAGGGTTCCCTTGGGACTGTCAGGGCAGCACAGGTTTGAGGTGGGGGTAGGTTTGGTCTGGGACATATCTTTAATCGTTTGGATTTTTTGGAGGCGGCCGGCCACTCAAAGCCACAGGCTCCTCGAGAAAAAAGACCGCTCCTTTTCCCTTTAAGGAAAAGTTGCCGGTCCAGGTTGCTGATGTCTGCATGTAGAGTTCCCATTGGACTGTCAAGGCAGCACAGTTTTGAGGTGGGGGCAGGTTGGGTCTGGGAAATATCTTTAATCGTTTGGATTTTTTTGGAAGGGTCCGGCCACGCAGGGACAAAGTCCCCTGCAGGAAAACACCGGCCCATTTTCCCTGGGAAGGAAAAGTGTCCAGCCCAGGATCCTGCTGTCACTTTGAAGGGTTCCCTTGGGACTGTCAGGGTAGCACAGGTGAGAGGTGGGGGCCGGTTGGGTCTGGGACATATCCTTAATTGTTTGGATTTTTTGGAGGCGGCCGGCCAGTCAAGGCCAAAGGCCCTTGGAGACAAACACCGGCCATATTCCCTGTTAAGGAAAAGTTGCCAGCCCAGGATCCTGCTGTCACTTTGAAGGGTTCCCTTGGGACTGTCAGGGTAGCACAGGTGAGAGGTGGGCGCCGGTTGGTTCTGGGACATATCTTTAATCATTTGGATTTTTTGGAGGCGGCCGGACAGTCAAGGCCAAAGGCCCTTGGAGACAAACACCGGCCGTATTCCCTGTTAAGGAAAAGTTGCCAGCCCTGGTTGCTGATGTCAGTTTGTAGGGTTCCCTTTGGACTGTCAGGGCAGCACAGCATTGAGGTGGGGGCACATTAGGTCTGGGAAATATCTTTAATCGTTTGGATATTTTGGAGGCGGCCGGCCACTCAAAGCCACAGGCTCCTCGAGAAAAAGACCGCTCCTTTTCCCTGTGAAGGAAAAGTTGTCAGCCCAGGTTCCTCTTGTCAGTTTATAGGGTTCCTTTGTGACTGTCAGGGTAGCACAAGTTTCTGGTGGGGGCAGATTAAGTCTGGGACATATCATTACTCGTTTGGATTTTTTGGAGGCATCCGGCTACTCAGGGACAAAGGCCCTTGGAGACAAACACCAGCCATATTCCCTGTTAAGGAAAAGTTGCCAGTCCTTGTTGCTGATGTCAGTTTGTAGGGTTCCCTTGGGACTGTCAGGGCAGCACAGCTTTGAGGTGGGGGCACATTAGTCTGGGAAATATATTTCATCTTTGGATTTTTTGGAGGCTGCCGGCCACTCAGGGACAAAGGCCCCTGCAGGAAGACACGAGCAATTTTTTCTCGGAAAGAAATATGGTCAACCCAGGTTCCTGATGTCAGCAGGTAGGGTTCCCTTGGGACTGTCAGGGCAGCTCAAATTTGAGGTGCGGGGTAGGTTGGGTCTGGACATATCTTTAATCGTTTGGATATTTTGGAGGCGGACGGCCACTCTGGGACCCAGGCTCCTGAAGACAAACACCGGCCCTTTTCCCTTTGAACGAAAGGTTGCTAGACCAGGTTCCTGATGTCAGTTAGTAGAGTTCTCTTGAGACTGTCGGGGCAGCACAAATTTGAGGTGCGGGGCCGGTTGGGTCTGGGACATATCTTTAATAATTTGGATTTTTTGGAGGCATCCGGCTACTCAGGGACAAAGGCCCTTGGAGACAAACACCGGCCGTATTCCTGTTAAGGAAAAGTTGCCAGCCCTTGTTGCTGATGTCAGTTTGTAGGGTTCACTTTGGACTGTCAGGGCAGCACAGGTTTGAGGTGGGGGCAGGTTGTGTCTGGGACATATCTTTAATCGTTTGGATTCTTTGGAGGCGTCCGGCCACTCAGGGGCAAAGGCCCCTGCAGAAAGACACAAGCAATTTTTTCTGGGAAAGAAATATGGTCAACCCAGGTTCCTGATGTCAGCAGATAGGGTTCCCTTGGGACTGTCAAGGCAGCACAAATTTGAGGTGGGGGCAGGTTAGGTTTGGGACATATCTTTAATCGTTTGGATTTTTTGGAGGCGGCCGGCCACTCAAATCCACAGGCTCCTCGAGAAAATGACCACCCATTTTCCCTGTGAAGGAAAAGTTGCCATGGCAGGTTCCTGATGTCAGTTTTAGGCTTCCTTTGGGACTGTCAGGGCAGCACAAATTTGAGGTGGGGGCAGGTTGGGTCTGGGACATATCTTTAATCGTTTGGATTCTTTGGAGGCGTCCGGCCACTCAGGGACAAAGGCCCCTGCAGAAAGACACAAGCAATTTTTTCTGGGAAAGAAATATGGTCAACCCAGGTTCCTGATGTCAGTTTTAGGCTTCCCTTGGGACTGTCAAGGCAGCACAAATTTGAGGTGGGGGCAGGTTAGGTTTGGGACATATCTTTAATCGTTTGGATTTTTTGGAGGCGGCCGGCCACTCAAAGCCACAGGCTCCTCGAGAAAAAGACCGCTCCTTTTCCCTTTAAGGAAAAGTTGCCGGTCCAGGTTGCTGATGTCTGCATGTAGAGTTCCCAATGGACTGTCAAGGCAGCACAGGTTAGAGGTGGGGGCCGGTTGAGTCTGGGAAATATCCTTAATTGTTTGGATTTTTTGGAGGCAGCCGGCCAGTCAAGGCCAAAGGCCCTTGGAGACAAACACCGGCCATATTCCCTGTTAAGGAAAAGTTGCCAGCCCTGGTTGCTGATGTCAGTTTGTAGGGTTCCCTTGGGACTGTCAGGGCAGCACAGGTTTGAGGTGGGGGTAGGTTTGGTCTGGGACATATCTTTAATCGTTTGGATATTTTGGAGGCGGCCGGCCAATCAAGGCCAAAGGCCCTTGGAGACAAACACCGGCCGTATTCCCTGTTAAAGAAAAGGTTGCCAGCCCTGGTTGCTGATGTCAGTTTGTAGGGTTGTCTTGAGACTGTCGGGGCAGCCCATATTTGAGGTGCGGGGCAGGTTGGGTCTGGGACATATCTTTAATCGTTTGGATATTTTGGAGGCGGACGGCCACTCTGAGACCCAGGCTCCTGAAGACAAACACCGGCCCTTTTCCCTTTGAACGAAAAGTTGCTAGACCAGGTTCCTGATGTCAGTTAGTAGAGTTCTCTTGAGACTGTCGGGGCAGCACCAATTTGAGGGGGGCCGGTTGGGTCTGGGACATATCTTTAATCGTTTGGAGATTTTGGAGGCAGCCGGCCACTCTGGGACAAATGTTCCTGAAGACAAACACTGGCCCTTTTCCCTGTGAAGGAGAAGTTGCCAGCCCAGGTTCCTCCCCTCAGTTTATAGGGTTCCTTTGTGACTGTCAGGGTAGCAAAAGTTTCTGGTGGGGGCAGATTTAGTCTGGGACATATCATTAATCGTTTGGATTTTTTGGAGGCAGCCGGCTACTCAGGGACAAAGGCCCTGGGAGACAAACACCAGCCGTATTCCCTGTTAAGGAAAAGTTGCCAGCCCTGGTTGCTGATGTCAGTTTTTAGGGTTCCCTTGGGACTGTCAGGGCAGCACAGGTTTGATGTGGGGGCAGGTTGGGTCTGGGACATATCTTTAATCGTTTTGATTTTTTGGAGGCGTCCGGCCACTCAGGGACAAAGTCCCCTGGAGGAAGACACGAGCAATTTTTTCTAGGAAAGAAATATGGTCAACCCAGATTCCTGATGTCAGCAGGTAGGGTTTCCTTGGGACTGTCAGGGCAGCACAGCATTGAGGTGGCGGCACATTAGGTCTGGGAAATATCTTTAATCGTTTGGATATTTTGGAGGCGGCCGGCCACTCAGGGACAAAGGCCCCTGCAGGAAGACACAAGCAATTTTTTCTTTGAAAGAAATATGGTCAGCCCAGATTCCTAATGTCAGCAGGTAGGGTTCCCTTGGGACTGTCAGGGCAGCACAGGTTTGATGTGGGGGCAGGTTGGGTCTGGGACATATCTTTAATCATTTGGATTTTTGTGGAGGCGTCCGGCCACTCAGGGACAAAGGCCCCTGCAGGAAGACACGAGCAATTTTTTCCAGGAAAGAAATATGGTCAACCCAGGTTCCTGATGTCAGCAGGTAGGGTTCCCTTGGGACTGTCAGGGCAGCACAAATTTGGGGTGGGGGTAGGTTGGGTCTGGGACATATCTTTAATCGTTTGGATATTTTGGAGGCGGCGGGCCACTCAAGGCCAAAGGCTCCTCAAGAAAAAGACCACCCATTTTCCCTGTGAAGGAAAAGTTGCCAAGGCAGGTTCCTGATGTCAGTTTTAGGCTTCCCTTGGGACTGTCAGGGCAGCACAAATTTGAGGTGGGGGCAGGTTGTGTCTGGGACATATCTTTAATCGTTTGGATATTTTGGAGGCGGCCGGCCACTCTGGGACCCAGGCTCCTGAAGACAAACACCGGCCCTTTTCCCTTTGAACGAAAAGTTGCTAGACCAGGTTCCTGATGTCAGATAGTAGAGTTCTCTTGAGACTGTCGGGGCAGCACCAATTTGAGGGGGGCTGGTTGGGTCTGGGACATATCTTTAATCGTTTGGTGATTTTGGAGGCAGCCGGCCACTCTGGGACAAAGGTTCCTGAAGACAAACACCGGCCCTTTTCCCTGTGAAGGAGAAGTTGCCAGCCCAGGTTCTTCCCCTCAGTTTATAGGGTTCCTTTGTGACTGTCAGGGTAGCAAAAGTTTCTGGTGGGGGCAGATTTAGTCTGGGACATATCATTAATCGTTTGGATTTTTTGGAGGCATCCGGCTACTCAGGGACAAAGGCCCTTGGAGACAAACACCAGCCGTATTCCCTGTTAAGGAAAAGTTGCCAGCCCTGGTTGCTGATGTCAGTTTGTAGGGTTCCCTTTGGACTGTCAGGGCAGCACAGGTTTGAGGTGGGGGTAGGTTTGGTCTGGGAGATATCTTTAATCGTTTGGATATTTTGGAGGCGGCCGGCCAATCAAGGCCAAAGGCCCTTGGAGACAAACACCGGCCGTATTCCCTGTTAAAGAAAAGGTTGCCAGCCCTGGTTGCTGATGTCAGTTTTTAGGGTTCCCTTGGGACTGTCGGGGCAGCCCATATTTGAGGTGCGGGGCAGGTTGGGTCTGGGACATATCTTTAATCGTTTGGATATTTTGGAGGCGGCTGGCCACTCTGGGACCCAGGCTCCTGAAGACAAACACCGGCCCTTTTCCCTTTGAACGAAAAGTTGCTAGACCAGGTTCCTGATGTCAGTTAGTAGAGTTCTCTTGAGACTGTCGGGGCAGCACAAATTTGAGGTGCGGGGCAGGTTGGGTCTGGGACATATCTTTAATCGTTTGGAGATTTTGGAGGCAGCCGGCCACTCTGGGACAAAGGTTCCTGAAAACAAACACCGGCCCTTTTCCCTGTGAAGGAGAAGTTGCCAGCCCAGGTTCCTCCCCTCAGTTTATAGGGTTCCTTTGTGACTGTCAGGGTAGCAAAAGTTTCTGGTGGGGGCAGATTTAGTCTGGGACATATCATTAATCGTTTGGATTTTTTGGAGGCATCCGGCTACTCAGGGACAAAGGCCCTTGGAGACAAACACCAGCCGTATTCCCTGTTAAGGAAAAGTTGCCAGCCCTGGTTGCTGATGTCAGTTTTTAGGGTTCCCTTGGGACTGTCAGGGCAGCACAGGTTTGATGTGGGGGCAGGTTGGGTCTGGGACATATCTTTAATCGTTTTGATTTTTTGGAGGCGTCCGGCCACTCAGGGACAAAGTCCCCTGGAGGAAGACACGAGCAATTTTTTCTAGGAAAGAAATATGGTCAACCCAGATTCCTGATGTCAGCAGGTAGGGTTTCCTTGGGACTGTCAGGGCAGCACAGCATTGAGGTGGCGGCACATTAGGTCTGGGAAATATCTTTAATCGTTTGGATATTTTGGAGGCGGCCGGCCACTCAGGGACAAAGGCCCCTGCAGGAAGACACAAGCAATTTTTTCTTTGAAAGAAATATGGTCAGCCCAGATTCCTAATGTCAGCAGGTAGGGTTCCCTTGGGACTGTCAGGGCAGCACAGGTTTGATGTGGGGGCAGGTTGGGTCTGGGACATATCTTTAATCATTTGGATTTTTGTGGAGGCGTCCGGCCACTCAGGGACAAAGGCCCCTGCAGGAAGACACGAGCAATTTTTTCCAGGAAAGAAATATGGTCAACCCAGGTTCCTGATGTCAGCAGGTAGAGTTCTCTTGAGACTGTCGGGGCAGCACAAATTTGAGGGGCAGGTTGGGTCTGGGACATATCTTTAATCGTTTGGAGATTTTGGAGGCAGCCGGCCGCTCTGGGACAAAGGTTCCTGAAGACAAACACCGGCCCTTTTCCCTTTGAACGAAATTTTGCTAGACCATGTTCCTGATGTCAGTTAGTAGAGTTCTCTTGAGACTGTCGGGGCGGCACAAATTTGAGGGGGGGCCGGTCGGGTCTGAGAAGGAAAAGTTGCCAGCCCTTGTTGCTGACGTCAGTTTGTAGGGTTCCCTTGGGACTGTCAGGGCAGCACAGGTTTGAGGTGGGGGCAGGTTGTGTCTGGGACATATCTTTAATCGTTTGGATTCTTTGGAGGCGTCCGGCCACTCAGGGACAAAGGCCCCTGCAGAAAGACACAAGCAATTTTTTCTAGGAATGAAATATGGTCAACCCCGATTCCTGATGTCAGCAGGTAGGGTTTCCTTGGGACTGTCAAGGCAGCACAAATTTGAGGTGGGGGCAGGTTAGGTTTGGGACATATCTTTAATCGTTTGGATATTTTGGAGGCGGCCGGCCACTCAGGGACAAAGGCCCCTGCAGGAAGACACAAGCAATTTTTTCTTTGAAAGAAATATGGTCAGCCCAGATTCCTGATGTCAGCAGGTAGGGTTCCCTTGGGACTGTCAGGGCAGCACAGGTTTGATGTGGGGGCAGGTTGGGTTTGGGACATATCTTTAATCGTTTGGATTTTTTGGAGGCGGCCGGCCACTCAGGGACAAAGGCCCCTGCAGGAAGACACGAGCAATTTTTTCCAGGAAAGAAATATGTCAACCCAGGTTCCTGATGTCAGCAGGTAGGGTTCCCTTGGGACTGTCAGGGCAGCACAAATTTGGGGTGGGGGTAGGTTGGGTCTGGGACATATCTTTAATCGTTTGGATTTTTTGGAGGTAGCCGGCCACTCAAGGCCACAGGCTCCTCAAGAAAAAGACCGCTCCTTTTCCCTGTAAGGAAAAGTTGCCGGTCCAGGTTGCTGATGTCTGCATGTAGAGTTCCCGTTGGACTGTCAAGGCAGCACAGTTTTGAGGTGGGGGCAGGTTGGGTCTGGGAAATATCTTTAATCGTTTGGATTTTTTGGAGGCGTCCGGCCACTCAGGGACAAAGGCCCCTGCAGGAAGACACGAGCAATTTTTTCTAGGAAAGAAATATGGTCAGCCCAGATTCCTGATGTCAGCAGGTAGGGTTCCCTTGGGGCTGTCAGGGTAGCACAGGTTAGAGGTGGGGGCTGGTTGGGTGTGGGACATATCCTTAATTGTTTGGATTTTTTGGAGGCATCCGGCTACTCAGGGACAAAGGCCCTTGGAGACAAACACCAGCCGTATTCCCTGTTAAGGAAAAAGTTGCCAACCCTGGTTGCTGATGTCAGTTTTTAGGGTTCCCTTGGGACTGTCAGGGCAGCACCGGTTTGAGGTGGGGGTAGGTTGGGTCTGGGATATATCTTTAATCGTTTTTATATTTTGGAGGCGGCCGGCCACTCTGGGACCCAGGCTCCTGAAGAC
Source organism: Anomalospiza imberbis (assembly GCF_031753505.1). Lineage (NCBI taxonomy): Eukaryota > Metazoa > Chordata > Aves > Passeriformes > Viduidae > Anomalospiza > Anomalospiza imberbis. The sequence continues at coordinate 45,379 of NW_027100223.1, forward strand.
AAACACCGGCCCTTTTCCCTTTGAACGAAAAGTTGCTAGACCAGGTTCCTGATGTCAGTTAGTAGAGTTCTCTTGAGACTGTCGGGGCAGCACCAATTTGAGGTGCGGGGCAGGTTGGGTCTGGGACATATCTTTAATCGTTTGGAGATTTTGGAGGCAGCCGGCCACTCTGGGACAAAGGTTCCTGAAGACAAACACCGGCACTTTTCCCTGTGAAGGAAAAGTTGCCAGCCCAGGTTCTTCCCCTCAGTTTATAGGGTTCCTTTTAGACTGTCAGGGTAGCAGAAGTTTCTGGTGGGGGCAGATTAAGTCTGGGACATATCATTAATCGTTTGGATTTTTTGGAGGCATCCGGCTACTCAGGGAAAAAGGCCCTTGGAGACAAACACCGGCCGTATTCCCTGTTAAGGAAAAGTTGCCAGCCCTTGTTGCTGATGTCAGTTTGTAGGGTTCCCTTGGGACTCTCAGGGCAGCACAAGTTTCTGGTGGGGGCAGGTTGGGTCTGGGACATATCTTTAGTCATTTGGATTTTTTGGAGGCGTCCGGCCACTCAGGGACAAAGGCCCCTGCAGGAAGACACGAGCAATTTTTTCTAGGAAAGAAATATGGTCAACCCTGGTTCCTGATGTCAGCAGGTAGGGTTCCCTTGGGACTGTCAAGGCAGCACAAATTTGAGGTGGGGGCAGGTTAGGTTTGGGACATATCTTTAATCGTTTGGATTTTTTGGAGGTAGCCAGCCACTCAAGGCCACAGGCTCCTCAAGAAAAAGACCGCTCCTTTTCCCTGTAAGGAAAAGCTGCCGGTCCAGGTTGCTGATGTCTGCATGTAGAGTTCCCGTTGGACTGTCAAGGCAGCACAGTTTTGAGGTGGGGGCAGGTTGGGTCTGGGAAATATCTTTAATCGTTTGGATTTTTTGGAGGCGTCCGGCCACTCAGGGACAAAGGCCCCTGCAGGAAGACACGAGCAATTTTTTCTAGGAAAGAAATATGGTCAGCCCAGATTCCTGATGTCAGCAGGTAGGGTTCCCTTGGGGCTGTCAGGGTAGCACAGGTTAGAGGTGGGGGCTGGTTGGGTCTGGGACATATCCTTAATTGTTTGGATTTTTTGGAGGCATCCGGCTACTCAGGGACAAAGGCCCTTGGAGACAAACACCGGCCGTATTCCCTGTTAAGGAAAAAGTTGCCAACCCTGGTTGCCGATGTCAGTTTTTAGGGTTCCCTTGGGACTGTCAGGGCAGCACCGGTTTGAGGTGGGGGTAGGTTGGGTCTGGGATATATCTTTAATCGTTTTTATATTTTGGAGGCGGCCGGCCACTCTGGGACCCAGGCTCCTGAAGACAAACACCGGCCCTTTTCCCTTTGAACGAAATGTTGCTAGACCAGGTTCCTGATGTCAGTTAGTAGAGTTCTCTTGAGACTGTCGGGGCAGCACCAATTTGAGGTGCGGGGCAGGTTGGGTCTGGGACATATCTTTAATCGTTTGGAGATTTTGGAGGCGGCCGGCCACTCTGGGACAAAGGTTCCTGAAGACAAACACCGGCCGTATTCCCTGTGAAGGAAAAGTTGCCAGCCCAGGTTCTTCCCCTCAGTTTATAGGGTTCCTTTTAGACTGTCAGGGTAGCAGAAGTTTCTGGTGGGGGCAGATTAAGTCTGGGACATATCATTAATCGTTTGGATTTTTTGGAGGCATCCGGCTACTCAGGGAAAAAGGCCCTTGGAGACAAACACCGGCCGTATTCCCTGTTAAGGAAAAGTTGCCAGCCCTTGTTGCTGATGTCAGTTTGTAGGGTTCCCTTGGGACTCTCAGGGCAGCACAAGTTTCTGGTGGGGGCAGGTTGGGTCTGGGACATATCTTTAGTCATTTGGATTTTTTGGAGGCGTCCGGCCACTCAGGGACAAAGGCCCCTGCAGGAAGACACGAGCAATTTTTTCTAGGAAAGAAATATGGTCAACCCAGGTTCCTGATGTCAGCAGGTAGGGTTCCCTTGGGACTGTCAAGGCAGCACAAATTTGAGGTGGGGGCAGGTTAGGTTTGGGACATATCTTTAATCGTTTGGATTTTTTGGAGGTAGCCGGCCACTCAAGGCCACAGGCTCCTCAAGAAAAAGACCGCTCCTTTTCCCTGTAAGGAAAAGTTGCCGGTCCAGGTTGCTGATGTCTGCATGTAGAGTTCCCGTTGGACTGTCAAGGCAGCACAGTTTTGAGGTGGGGGCAGGTTGGGTCTGGGAAATATCTTTAATCGTTTGGATTTTTTGGAGGCGTCCGGCCACTCAGGGACAAAGGCCCCTGCAGGAAGACACGAGCAATTTTTTCTAGGAAAGAAATATGGTCAGCCCAGATTCCTGATGTCAGCAGGTAGGGTTCCCTTGGGGCTGTCAGGGTAGCACAGGTTAGAGGTGGGGGCTGGTTGGGTCTGGGACATATCCTTAATTGTTTGGATTTTTTGGAGGCATCCGGCTACTCAGGGACAAAGGCCCTTGGAGACAAACACCGGCCGTATTCCCTGTTAAGGAAAAAGTTGCCAACCCTGGTTGCTGATGTCAGTTTTTAGGGTTCCCTTGGGACTGTCAGGGCAGCACCGGTTTGAGGTGGGGGTAGGTTGGGTCTGGGATATATCTTTAATCGTTTTTATATTTTGGAGGCGGCCGGCCACTCTGGGACCCAGGCTCCTGAAGACAAACACCGGCCCTTTTCCCTTTGAACGAAAAGTTGCTAGACCAGGTTCCTGATGTCAGTTAGTAGAGTTCTCTTGAGACTGTCGGGGCAGCACCAATTTGAGGTGCGGGGCAGGTTGGGTCTGGGACATATCTTTAATCGTTTGGAGATTTTGGAGGCAGCCGGCCACTCTGGGACAAAGGTTCCTGAAGACAAACACCGGCACTTTTCCCTGTGAAGGAAAAGTTGCCAGCCCAGGTTCTTCCCCTCAGTTTATAGGGTTCCTTTTAGACTGTCAGGGTAGCAGAAGTTTCTGGTGGGGGCAGATTAAGTCTGGGACATATCATTAATCGTTTGGATTTTTTGGAGGCATCCGGCTACTCAGGGAAAAAGGCCCTTGGAGACAAACACCGGCCGTATTCCCTGTTAAGGAAAAGTTGCCAGCCCTTGTTGCTGATGTCAGTTTGTAGGGTTCCCTTGGGACTCTCAGGGCAGCACAAGTTTCTGGTGGGGGCAGGTTGGGTCTGGGACATATCTTTAGTCATTTGGATTTTTTGGAGGCGTCCGGCCACTCAGGGACAAAGGCCCCTGCAGGAAGACACGAGCAATTTTTTCTAGGAAAGAAATATGGTCAACCCTGGTTCCTGATGTCAGCAGGTAGGGTTCCCTTGGGACTGTCAAGGCAGCACAAATTTGAGGTGGGGGCAGGTTAGGTTTGGGACATATCTTTAATCGTTTGGATTTTTTGGAGGTAGCCGGCCACTCAAGGCCACAGGCTCCTCAAGAAAAAGACCGCTCCTTTTCCCTGTAAGGAAAAGTTGCCGGTCCAGGTTGCTGATGTCTGCATGTAGAGTTCCCGTTGGACTGTCAAGGCAGCACAGTTTTGAGGTGGGGGCAGGTTGGGTCTGGGACATATCTTTAATCGTTTGGATTTTTTGGAGGCGTCCGGCCACTCAGGGACAAAGGCCCCTGCAGGAAGACACGAGCAATTTTTTCTAGGAAAGAAATATGGTCAGCCCAGATTCCTGATGTCAGCAGGTAGGGTTCCCTTGGGGCTGTCAGGGTAGCACAGGTTAGAGGTGGGGGCTGGTTGGGTCTGGGACATATCCTTAATTGTTTGGATTTTTAGGAGGCATCCGGCTACTCAGGGACAAAGGCCCTTGGAGACAAACACCGGCCGTATTCCCTGTTAAGGAAAAAGTTGCCAACCCTGGTTGCTGATGTCAGTTTTTAGGGTTCCCTTGGGACTGTCAGGGCAGCACCGGTTTGAGGTGGGGGTAGGTTGGGTCTGGGATATATCTTTAATCGTTTTTATATTTTGGAGGCGGCCGGCCACTCTGGGACCCAGGCTCCTGAAGACAAACACCGGCCCTTTTCCCTTTGAACGAAAAGTTGCTAGACCAGGTTCCTGATGTCAGTTAGTAGAGTTCTCTTGAGACTGTCGGGGCAGCACCAATTTGAGGTGCGGGGCAGGTTGGGTCTGGGACATATCTTTAATCGTTTGGAGATTTTGGAGGCGGCCGGCCCCTCTGGGACAAAGGTTCCTGAAGACAAACACCGGCCGTATTCCCTGTGAAGGAAAAGTTGCCAGCCCAGGTTCCTCCTGTCAGTTTATAGGGTTCCTTTGGGACTGTCAGGGCAGCACAAGTTTGTGGTGGGGGCAGATTAAGTCTGGGACATATCATTAATTGTTTGGATTTTTTGGAGGCGTCCGGCCACTGAGGGACAAAGGCCCCTGCAGGAAGACACGAGCAATTTTTTCTAGGAAAGAAATATGGTCAACCCTGGTTCCTGATGTCAGCAGGTAGGGTTCCGTTGGGACTGTCAGGGCAGCACAAATTTGAGGTGGGGGCAGGTTAGGTTTGGGACATATCTTTAATCATTTGGATTTTTTGGAGGCGGCCGGCCACTCAAGGCCACAGGCTCCTCGAGAAAAAGACCGCTCCTTTTCCCTTTAAGGAAAAGTTGCCGGTCCAGGTTGCTGATGTGTGCATGTAGAGTTCCCGTTGGACTGTCAAGGCAGCACAGTTTTGAGGTGGGGGCAGGTTGGGTCTGGGACATATCTTTAATCGTTTGGATATTTTGGAGGCGGCCGGCCAATCAAGGCCAAAGGCCCTTGGAGACAAACACCGGCCGTATTCCCTGTTAAGGAAAAGTTGCCAGCCCTGGTTGCGGATGTCAGTTTGTAGGGTTGTCTTGAGACTGTCAGGGCAGCCCATATTTGAGGTGCGGGGCAGGTTGGGTCTGGGACATATCTTTAATCGTTTGGATATTTTGGAGGCGGCCGGCCACTCTGGGACCCAGGTTCCTGAAGACAAACACCGGCCCTTTTCCCTGTGAAGGAAAAGTTGCCAGCCCAGGTTCCTCCCCTCAGTTTATAGGGTTCCTTTTAGACTGTCAGGGTAGCACAAGTTTGTGGTGGGGGCAGATTAAGTCTGGGACATATCATTAATCGTTTGGATTTTTTGGAGGCATCCGGCTACTCAGGGACAAAGGCCCTTGGAGAAAAACACCGGCCGTATTCCCTGTTAAGGAAAAGTTGCCAGCCCTTGTTGCTGATGTCAGTTTGTAGGGTTCCATTGGGACTGTCAGGGCAGCACAGGTTTGATGTGGGGGCAGGTTGGGTCTGGGACATATCTTTAATCATTTGGATTTTTTGGAGGCGTCCGGCCACTCTGGGACAAAGGCCCCTGCAGGAAGACACGAGCAATTTTTTCTAGGAAAGAAATATGGTCAACCCAGGTTCCTGATGTCAGCAGGTAGGGTTCCCTTGGGACTGTCAGGGTAGCACAGGTTAGAGGTGGGGGCCGGTTGGGTCTGGGAAATATCTTTAATAGTTTGGATTTTTTGGAAGGGTCCAGCCACTCAGGGACAAAGTCCCTGCAGGAAAACACCGGCCATTTTCGCTGGGAAGGAAAAGTGTCCAGTCCAGGATCCTGCTGTCACTTTGAAGGGTTCCCTTGGGACTGTCAGGGCAGCACAGGTTAGAGGTGGGGGCCGGTTGGGTCTGGGACATATCCTTAATTGTTTGGAGATTTTGGAGGCAGCCGGCCACTCTGGGACAAATGTTCCTGAAGACAAACACCGGCCCTTTTCCCTGTGAAGGAAAAGTTGCCAGCCCAGGTTCCTCCCCTCAGTTTATAGGGTTCCTTTGTGACTGTCAGGGTAGCAAAAGTTTCTGGTGGGGGCAGATTAAGTCTGGGACATATCATTAATCGTTTGGATTTTTTGGAGGCATCCGGCTACTCAGGGACAAAGGCCCTTGGAGACAAACACCGGCCGTATTCCCTGTTAAGGAAAAGTTGCCAGCCCTTGTTGCTGATGTCAGTTTGTAGGGTTCCCTTGGGACTCTCAGGGCAGCACAAGTTTCTGGTGGGGGCAGGTTGGGTCTGGGACATATCTTTAGTCGTTTGGATTTTTTGGAGGCGTCCGGCCACTCAGGGACAAAGGCCCCTGCAGGAAGACACGAGCAATTTTTTCTAGGAAAGAAATATTGTCAACCCTGGTTCCTGATGTCAGCAGGTAGGGTTCCCTTGGGACTGTCAGGGCAGCACAAATTTGAGGTGGGGGCAGGTTAGGTTTGGGACATATCTTTAATCTTTTGGATTTTTTGGAGGCAGCCGGCCACTCAAGGCCACAGGCTCCTCGAGAAAAAGACCGCTCCTTTTCCCTTTAAGGAAAAGTTGCCGGTCCAGGTTGCTGATGTCTGCATGTAGAGTTCCCGTTGGACTGTCAAGGCAGCACAGTTTTGAGGTGGGGGCAGGTTGGGTCTGGGACATATCTTTAATCGTTTGGATTTTTTGGAGGCGGCCGGCCACTCAGGGACAAAGGCCCCTGCAGGAAGACACGAGCAATTTTTTCTAGGAAAGAAATATGGTCAGCCCAGATTCCTGATGTCAGCAGGTAGGGTTCCTTTGGGGCTGTCAGGGTAGCACAGGTTAGAGGTGGGGGCCGGTTGGGTCTGGGAAATATCTTTAATCATTTGGATTTTTTGGAAGGGTCCAGCCACTCAGGGACAAAGTCCCTGCAGGAAAACACCGGCCATTTTCGCTGGGAAGGAAAAGTGTCCAGTCCAGGATCCTGCTGTCACTTTGAAGGGTTCCCTTGGGACTGTCAGGGCAGCACAGGTTAGAGGTGGGGGCCGGTTGGGTCTGGGACATATCCTTAATTGTTTGGATTTTTTGGAGGCGGTGGGCCAGTCAAGGCCAAAGGCCCTTGGAGACAAACACCGGCCGTATTCCCTGTTAAGGAAAAGTTGCCAGCCCTGGTTGCTGATGTCAGTTTTTAGGGTTCCCTTGGGACTGTCAGGGCAGCACCGGTTTGAGGTGGGGGTAGGTTGGGTCTGGGATATATCTTTAATCGTTTTTATATTTTGGAGGCGGCCGGCCACTCTGGGACCCAGGCTCCTGAAGACAAACACCGGCCCTTTTCCCTTTGAACGAAAAGTTGCTAGACCAGGTTCCTGATGTCAGTTAGTAGAGTTCTCTTGAGACTGTCGGGGCAGCACCAATTTGAGGTGCGGGGCAGGTTGGGTCTGGGACATATCTTTAATCGTTTGGAGATTTTGGAGGCAGCTGGCCACTCTGGGACAAAGGTTCCTGAAGACAAACACCGGCACTTTTCCCTGTGAAGGAAAAGTTGCCAGCCCAGGTTCTTCCCCTCAGTTTATAGGGTTCCTTTTAGACTGTCAGGGTAGCAGAAGTTTCTGGTGGGGGCAGATTAAGTCTGGGACATATCATTAATCGTTTGGATTTTTTGGAGGCATCCGGCTACTCAGGGAAAAAGGCCCTTGGAGACAAACACCGGCCGTATTCCCTGTTAAGGAAAAGTTGCCAGCCCTGGTTGCTGATGTCAGTTTGTAGGGTTCCCTTGGGACTCTCAGGGCAGCACAAGTTTCTGGTGGGGGCAGGTTGGGTCTGGGACATATCTTTAGTCATTTGGATTTTTTGGAGGCGTCCGGCCACTCAGGGACAAAGGCCCCTGCAGGAAGACACGAGCAATTTTTTCTAGGAAAGAAATATGGTCAACCCTGGTTCCTGATGTCAGCAGGTAGGGTTCCCTTGGGACTGTCAAGGCAGCACAAATTTGAGGTGGGGGCAGGTTAGGTTTGGGACATATCTTTAATCGTTTGGATTTTTTGGAGGTAGCCGGCCACTCAAGGCCACAGGCTCCTCAAGAAAAAGACCGCTCCTTTTCCCTGTAAGGAAAAGTTGCCGGTCCAGGTTGCTGATGTCTGCATGTAGAGTTCCCGTTGGACTGTCAAGGCAGCACAGTTTTGAGGTGGGGGCAGGTTGGGTCTGGGAAATATCTTTAATCGTTTGGATTTTTTGGAGGCGTCCGGCCACTCAGGGACAAAGGCCCCTGCAGGAAGACACGAGCAATTTTTTCTAGGAAAGAAATATGGTCAGCCCAGATTCCTGATGTCAGCAGGTAGGGTTCCCTTGGGGCTGTCAGGGTAGCACAGGTTAGAGGTGGGGGCTGGTTGGGTCTGGGACATATCCTTAATTGTTTGGATTTTTAGGAGGCATCCGGCTACTCAGGGACAAAGGCCCTTGGAGACAAACACCGGCCGTATTCCCTGTTAAGGAAAAAGTTGCCAACCCTGGTTGCTGATGTCAGTTTTTAGGGTTCCCTTGGGACTGTCAGGGCAGCACCGGTTTGAGGTGGGGGTAGGTTGGGTCTGGGATATATCTTTAATCGTTTTTATATTTTGGAGGCGGCCGGCCACTCTGGGACCCAGGCTCCTGAAGACAAACACCGGCCCTTTTCCCTTTGAACGAAAAGTTGCTAGACCAGGTTCCTGATGTCAGTTAGTAGAGTTCTCTTGAGACTGTCGGGGCAGCACCAATTTGAGGTGCGGGGCAGGTTGGGTCTGGGACATATCTTTAATCGTTTGGAGATTTTGGAGGCAGCCGGCCACTCTGGGACAAAGGTTCCTGAAGACAAACACCGGCCCTTTTCCCTGTGAAGGAAAAGTTGCCAGCCCAGGTTCCTCCTGTCAGTTTATAGGGTTCCTTTGGGACTGTCAGGGCAGCACAAGTTTGTGGTGGGGGCAGATTAAGTCTGGGACATATCATTAATTGTTTGGATTTTTTGGAGGCGTCCGGCCACTGAGGGACAAAGGCCCCTGCAGGAAGACACGAGCAATTTTTTCTAGGAAAGAAATATGGTCAACCCTGGTTCCTGATGTCAGCAGGTAGGGTTCCGTTGGGACTGTCAGGGCAGCACAAATTTGAGGTGGGGGCAGGTTAGGTTTGGGACATATCTTTAATCATTTGGATTTTTTGGAGGCGGCCGGCCACTCAAGGCCACAGGCTCCTCGAGAAAAAGACCGCTCCTTTTCCCTTTAAGGAAAAGTTGCCGGTCCAGGTTGCTGATGTGTGCATGTAGAGTTCCCGTTGGACTGTCAAGGCAGCACAGTTTTGAGGTGGGGGCAGGTTGGGTCTGGGACATATCTTTAATCGTTTGGATATTTTGGAGGCGGCCGGCCAATCAAGGCCAAAGGCCCTTGGAGACAAACACCGGCCGTATTCCCTGTTAAGGAAAAGTTGCCAGCCCTGGTTGCGGATGTCAGTTTGTAGGGTTGTCTTGAGACTGTCAGGGCAGCCCATATTTGAGGTGCGGGGCAGGTTGGGTCTGGGACATATCTTTAATCGTTTGGATATTTTGGAGGCCGGCCACTCTGGGACCCAGGTTCCTGAAGACAAACACCGGCCCTTTTCCCTGTGAAGGAAAAGTTGCCAGCCCAGGTTCCTCCCCTCAGTTTATAGGGTTCCTTTTAGACTGTCAGGGTAGCACAAGTTTGTGGTGGGGGCAGATTAAGTCTGGGACATATCATTAATCGTTTGGATTTTTTGGAGGCATCCGGCTACTCAGGGACAAAGGCCCTTGGAGAAAAACACCGGCCGTATTCCCTGTTAAGGAAAAGTTGCCAGCCCTTGTTGCTGATGTCAGTTTGTAGGGTTCCATTGGGACTGTCAGGGCAGCACAGGTTTGATGTGGGGGCAGGTTGGGTCTGGGACATATCTTTAGTCGTTTGGATTTTTTGGAGGCGTCCGGCCACTCTGGGACAAAGGCCCCTGCAGGAAGACACGAGCAATTTTTTCTAGGAAAGAAATATGGTCAACCCAGGTTCCTGATGTCAGCAGGTAGGGTTCCCTTGGGACTGTCAGGGTAGCACAGGTTAGAGGTGGGGGCCGGTTGGGTCTGGGAAATATCTTTAATAGTTTGGATTTTTTTGAAGGGTCCAGCCACTCAGGGACAAAGTCCCTGCAGGAAAACACCGGCCATTTTCGCTGGGAAGGAAAAGTGTCCAGTCCAGGATCCTGCTGTCACTTTGAAGGGTTCCCTTGGGACTGTCAGGGCAGCACAGGTTAGAGGTGGGGGCCGGTTGGGTCTGGGACATATCCTTAATTGTTTGGAGATTTTGGAGGCAGCCGGCCACTCTGGGACAAATGTTCCTGAAGACAAACACCGGCCCTTTTCCCTGTGAAGGAAAAGTTGCCAGCCCAGGTTCCTCCCCTCAGTTTATAGGGTTCCTTTGTGACTGTCAGGGTAGCAAAAGTTTCTGGTGGGGGCAGATTAAGTCTGGGACATATCATTAATCGTTTGGATTTTTTGGAGGCATCCGGCTACTCAGGGACAAAGGCCCTTGGAGACAAACACCGGCCGTATTCCCTGTTAAGGAAAAGTTGCCAGCCCTTGTTGCTGATGTCAGTTTGTAGGGTTCCCTTGGGACTCTCAGGGCAGCACAAGTTTCTGGTGGGGGCAGGTTGGGTCTGGGACATATCTTTAGTCGTTTGGATTTTTTGGAGGCGTCCGGCCACTCAGGGACAAAGGCCCCTGCAGGAAGACACGAGCAATTTTTTCTAGGAAAGAAATATTGTCAACCCTGGTTCCTGATGTCAGCAGGTAGGGTTCCCTTGGGACTGTCAGGGCAGCACAAATTTGAGGTGGGGGCAGGTTAGGTTTGGGACATATCTTTAATCTTTTGGATTTTTTGGAGGCAGCCGGCCACTCAAGGCCACAGGCTCCTCGAGAAAAAGACCGCTCCTTTTCCCTTTAAGGAAAAGTTGCCGGTCCAGGTTGCTGATGTCTGCATGTAGAGTTCCCGTTGGACTGTCAAGGCAGCACAGTTTTGAGGTGGGGGCAGGTTGGGTCTGGGACATATCTTTAATCGTTTGGATTTTTTGGAGGCGGCCGGCCACTCAGGGACAAAGGCCCCTGCAGGAAGACACGAGCAATTTTTTCTAGGAAAGAAATATGGTCAGCCCAGATTCCTGATGTCAGCAGGTAGGGTTCCTTTGGGGCTGTCAGGGTAGCACAGGTTAGAGGTGGGGGCCGGTTGGGTCTGGGAAATATCTTTAATCATTTGGATTTTTTGGAAGGGTCCAGCCACTCAGGGACAAAGTCCCTGCAGGAAAACACCGGCCATTTTCGCTGGGAAGGAAAAGTGTCCAGTCCAGGATCCTGCTGTCACTTTGAAGGGTTCCCTTGGGACTGTCAGGGCAGCACAGGTTAGAGGTGGGGGCCGGTTGGGTCTGGGACATATCCTTAATTGTTTGGATTTTTTGGAGGCGGTGGGCCAGTCAAGGCCAAAGGCCCTTGGAGACAAACACCGGCCGTATTCCCTGTTAAGGAAAAGTTGCCAGCCCTGGTTGCTGATGTCAGTTTGTAGGGTTCCCTTTGGACTGTCAGGGCAGCACAGGTTTGAGGTGGGGGCATGTTGGGTCTTGGACATATCCTTCATCGTTTGGATTTTTTGGAGGCGGCGGGCCACTCAAGGCCAAAGGCTCCTCAAGAAAAAGACCACCCATTTTCCCGGTGAAGGAAAAGTTGCCAAGGCAGGTTCCTGATGTCAGTTTTAGGCTTCCCTTGGGACTGTCAGGGCAGCACAAACTTGAGGTGGGGGCAGGTTGGGTCTGGGACATATCTTTAATCGTTTGGATATTTTGGAGGCGGCCGGCCACTCTGGGACAAAGGTTCATGAAGACAAACACCGGCCCTTTTCCCTTTGAACGAAAAGTTGCCAGCCCAGGTTCCTCTTGTCAGTTTATAGGGTTCCTTTGGGACTGTCAGGGTAGCACAAGTTTCTGGTGGGGGCAGATTAAGTCTGGGACATATCTTTAATCGTTTGGATTTTTGGAGGCATCCGGCTACTCAGGGAAAAAAGCCCTTGGAGACAAACACCGGCCGTATTCCCTGTTAAGGAAAAGTTGCCAGCCCTGGTTGCTGATGTCAGTTTATAGGGTTCCCTTTGGACTGTCAGGGCAGCACAGGTTTGAGGTGGGGGTAGGTTTGGTCTGGGACTTATCTTTAATCGTTTGGATATTTTGGAGGCGGCCGGCCAATCAAGGCCAAAGGCCCTTGGAGACAAACACCGGCCGTATTCCCTGTTAAGGAAAAGTTGCCAGCCCTGGTTGCTGATGTCAGTTTGTAGGGTTGTCTTGAGACTGTCGGGGCAGCCCATATTTGAGGTGCGGGGCAGGTTGGGTCTGGGACATATCTTTAATCGTTTGGAGATTTTGGAGGCGACTGGCCACTCTGGGACCCAGGCTCCTGAAGACAAACACCGGCCCTTTTCCTTGTGAAGGAAAAGTTGCCAGCCCAGGTTCCCCTCAGTTTATAGGGTTCCTTTTAGACTGTCAGGGTAGCACAAGTTTGTGGTGGGGGCAGATTAAGTCTGGGACATATCATTAATCGTTTGGATTTTTTGGAGGCATCCGGCTACTCAGGGACAAAGGCCCTTGGAGACAAACACCGGCCGTATTCCCTGTTAAGGAAAAGTTGCCAGCCCTTGTTGCTGATGTCAGTTTGTAGGGTTCCATTGGGACTGTCAGGGCAGCACAGGTTTGATGTGGGGGCAGGTTGGGTCTGGGACATATCTTTAATCATTTGGATTTTTTGGAGGCGTCCGGCCACTCAGGGACAAAGGCCCCTGCAGGAAGACACGAGCAATTTTTTCTAGGAAAGAAATATGGTCAACCCAGGTTCCTGATGTCAGCAGGTAGGGTTCCCTTGGGACTGTCAGGGCAGCACAAATTTGGGGTGGGGGTAGGTTGGGTCTGGGACATATCTTTAATCGTTTGGATATTTTGGAGGCGGCCGGCCACTCTGGGACCCAGGCTCCTGAAGACAAACACCGGCCCTTTTCCCTTTGAACGAAATGTTGCTAGACCAGGTTCCTGATGTCAGTTAGTAGAGTTCTCTTGAGACTGTCGGGGCAGCACAGTTTTTAGGTGGGGGCAGGTTGGGTCTGGGACATATCTTTAATCATTTGGATTTTTTGGAGGCGTCCGGCCACTCAGGGACAAAGTCCCCTGGAGGAAGACACGAGCAATTTTTTCTAGGAAAGAAATATGGTCAACCCAGATTCCTGATGTCAGCAGGTAGGGATTCCTTGGGACTGTCAGGGCAGCACAGCATTGAGGTGGCGGCACATTAGGTCTGGGAAATATCTTTAATCGTTTGGATATTTTGGAGGCGGCCGGCCACTCAGGGACAAAGGCCCCTGCAGGAAGACACAAGCAATTTTTTCTTTGAAAGAAATATGGTCAGCCCAGATTCCTGATGTCAGCAGGTAGGGTTCCCTTGGGACTGTCAGGGCAGCACAGGTTTGATGTGGGGGCAGGTTGGGTCTGGGACATATCTTTAATCATTTGGATTTTTTGGAGGCGTCCGGCCACTCAGGGACAAAGGCCCCTGCAGGAAGACACGAGCAATTTTTTCCAGGAAAGAAATATGGTCAACCCAGGTTCCTGATGTCAGCAGGTAGGGTTCCCTTGGGACTGTCAGGGCAGCACAAATTTGGGGTGGGGGTAGGTTGGGTCTGGGACATATCTTTAATCGTTTGGATATTTTGGAGGCGGCCGGCCACTCTGGGACCTAGGCTCCTGAAGACAAACACCAGCCCTTTTCCCTTTGAACGAAATTTTGCTAGACAAGGTTCCTGATGTCAGTTAGTAGAGTTCTCTTGAGACTGTCGGGGCAGCACAAATTTGAGGTTCGGGGCAGGTTGGGTCTGGGACATATCTTTAATCGTTTGGAGATTTTGGAGGCAGCCGGACACTCTGGGACAAAGGTTCCTGAAGACAAACACCGGCCCTTTTCCTGTGAAGGAAAAGTTGCCAGCCCAGGTTCCTCCCCTCAGTTTATAGGGTTCCTTTTAGACTGTCAGGGTAGCACAAGTTTGTGGTGGGGGCAGATTAAGTCTGGGACATATCATTAATCGTTTGGATTTTTTGGAGGCATCCGGCTACTCAGGGACAAAGGCCCTTGGAGACAAACACCGGCCGTATTCCCTGTTAAGGAAAAGTTGCCAGCCCTTGTTGCTGATGTCAGTTTGTAGGGTTCCCTTGGGACTCTCAGGGCAGCACAAGTTTCTGGTGGGGGCAGGTTGGGTCTGGGACATATCTTTAGTCGTTTGGATTTTTTGGAGGCGTCCGGCCACTCAGGGACAAAGGCCCCTGCAGGAAGACACGAGCAATTTTTTCTAGGAAATAAATATGGTCAACCCTGGTTCCTGATGTCAGCAGGTAGGGTTCCCTTGGGACTGTCAGGGCAGCACAAATTTGAGGTGGGGGCAGGTTAGGTTTGGGACATATCTTTAATCTTTTGGATTTTTTGGAGGCAGCCGGCCACTCAAGGCCACAGGCTCCTCGAGAAAAAGACCGCTCCTTTTCCCTTTAAGGAAAAGTTGCCGGTCCAGGTTGCTGATGTCTGCATGTAGAGTTCCCGTTGGACTGTCAAGGCAGCACAGTTTTGAGGTGGGGGCAGGTTGGGTCTGGGAAATATCTTTAATCGTTTGGATTTTTTGGAGGCGTCCGGCCACTCAGGGACAAAGGCCCCTGCAGGAAGACACGAGCAATTTTTTCTAGGAAAGAAATATGGTCAGCCCAGATTCCTGATGTCAGCAGGTAGGGTTCCTATGGGGCTGTCAGGGTAGCACAGGTTAGAGGTGGGGGCCGGTTGGGTCTGGGAAATATCTTTAATCATTTGGATTTTTTGGAAGGGTCCAGCCACTCAGGGACAAAGTCCCTGCAGGAAAACACCGGCCATTTTCGCTGGGAAGGAAAAGTGTCCAGTCCAGGATCCTGCTGTCACTTTGAAGGGTTCCCTTGGGACTGTCAGGGCAGCACAGGTTAGAGGTGGGGGCCGGTTGGGTCTGGGACATATCCTTAATTGTTTGGATTTTTTGGAGGCGGCGGGCCAGTCAAGGCCAAAGGCCCTTGGAGACAAACACCGGCCGTATTCCCTGTTAAGGAAAAGTTGCCAGCCCTGGTTGCTGATGTCAGTTTGTAGGGTTCCCTTTGGACTGTCAGGGCAGCACAGGTTTGAGGTGGGGGTAGGTTTGGTCTGGGACTTATCTTTAATCGTTTGGAAATTTTGGAGGCGGCCGGCCAATCAAGGCCAAAGGCCCTTGGAGACAAACACCGGCCGTATTCCCTGTTAAGGAAAAGTTGCCAGCCCTGGTTGCTGATGTCAGTTTGTAGGGTTGTCTTGAGACTGTCGGGGCAGCCCATATTTGAGGTGCGGGGCAGGTTGGGTCTGGGACATATCTTTAATCGTTTGGATATTTTGGAGGCGGCCGGCCACTCTGGGACCCAGGCTCCTGAAGACAAACACCGGCCCTTTTCCCTTTGAACGAAATGTTGCTAGACCAGGTTCCTGATGTCAGTTAGTAGAGTTCTCTTGAGACTGTCGGGGCAGCACAGATTTGAGGTGGGGGCAGGTTGGGTCTGGGACATATCTTTAATCATTTGGATTTTTTGGAGGCGTCCGGCCACTCAGGGACAAAGTCCCCTGGAGGAAGACACGAGCAATTTTTTCTAGGAAAGAAATATGGTCAACCCAGATTCCTGATGTCAGCAGGTAGGGATTCCTTGGGACTGTCAGGGCAGCACAGCATTGAGGTGGCGGCACATTAGGTCTGGGAAATATCTTTAATCGTTTGGATATTTTGGAGGCGGCCGGCCACTCAGGGACAAAGGCCCCTGCAGGAAGACACGAGCAATTTTTTCTTTGAAAGAAATATGGTCAGCCCAGATTCCTGATGTCAGCAGGTAGGGTTCCCTTGGGACTGTCAGGGCAGCACAGGTTTGATGTGGGGGCAGGTTGGGTCTGGGACATATCTTTAATCATTTGGATTTTTTGGAGGCGTCCGGCCACTCAGGGACAAAGGCCCCTGCAGGAAGACACGAGAAATTTTTTCCAGGAAAGAAATATGGTCAACCCAGGTTCCTGATGTCAGCAGGTAGGGTTCCCTTGGGACTGTCAGGGCAGCACAAATTTGGGGTGGGGGTAGGTTGGGTCTGGGACATATCTTTAATCGTTTGGATATTTTGGAGGCGGCCGGCCACTCTGGGACCCAGGCTCCTGAAGACAAACACCGGCCCTTTTCCCTTTGAACGAAATGTTGCTAGACCAGGTTCCTGATGTCAGTTAGTAGAGTTCTCTTGAGACTGTCGGGGCAGCACAAATTTGAGGTTCGGGGCAGGTTGGGTCTGGGACATATCTTTAATCGTTTGGAGATTTTGGAGGCAGCCGGACACTCTGGGACAAAGGTTCCTGAAGACAAACACCGGCCCTTTTCCCTGTGAAGGAAAAGTTGCCAGCCCAGGTTCCTCCCCTCAGTTTATAGGGTTCCTTTTAGACTGTCAGGGTAGCACAAGTTTGTGGTGGGGGCAGATTAAGTCTGGGACATATCATTAATCGTTTGGATTTTTTGGAGGCATCCGGCTACTCAGGGACAAAGGCCCTTGGAGACAAACACCGGCCGTATTCCCTGTTAAGGAAAAGTTGCCAGCCCTTGTTGCTGATGTCAGTTTGTAGGGTTCCCTTGGGACTCTCAGGGCAGCACAAGTTTGAGGTGGGGGCAGGTTGGGTCTGGGACATATCTTTAGTCGTTTGGATTTTTTGGAGGCGTCCGGCCACTCAGGGACAAAGGCCCCTGCAGGAAGACACGAGCAATTTTTTCTAGGAAAGAAATATGGTCAACCCTGGTTCCTGATGTCAGCAGGTAGGGTTCCCTTGGGACTGTCAGGGCAGCACAAATTTGAGGTGGGGGCAGGTTAGGTTTGGGACATATCTTTAATCTTTTGGATTTTTTGGAGGCAGCCGGCCACTCAAGGCCACAGGCTCCTCGAGAAAAAGACCGCTCCTTTTCCCTTTAAGGAAAAGTTGCCGGTCCAGGTTGCTGATGTCTGCATGTAGAGTTCCCGTTGGACTGTCAAGGCAGCACAGTTTTGAGGTGGGGGCAGGTTGGGTCTGGGACATATCTTTAATCGTTTGGATTTTTTGGAGGCGGCCGGCCACTCAGGGACAAAGGCCCCTGCAGGAAGACACGAGCAATTTTTTCTAGGAAAGAAATATGGTCAGCCCAGATTCCTGATGTCAGCAGGTAGGGTTCCTTTGGGGCTGTCAGGGTAGCACAGGTTAGAGGTGGGGGCCGGTTGGGTCTGGGAAATATCTTTAATCATTTGGATTTTTTGGAAGGGTCCAGCCACTCAGGGACAAAGTCCCTGCAGGAAAACACCGGCCATTTTCGCTGGGAAGGAAAAGTGTCCAGTCCAGGATCCTGCTGTCACTTTGAAGGGTTCCCTTGGGACTGTCAGGGCAGCACAGGTTAGAGGTGGGGGCCGGTTGGGTCTGGGACATATCCTTAATTGTTTGGATTTTTTGGAGGCGGCGGGCCAGTCAAGGCCAAAGGCCCTTGGAGACAAACACCGGCCGTATTCCCTGTTAAGGAAAAGTTGCCAGCCCTGGTTGCTGATGTCAGTTTGTAGGGTTCCCCTTGGGACTGTCAGGGCAGCACAGGTTTGAGGTGGGGGCATGTTGGGTCTGGGACATATCCTTCATCGTTCGGATTTTTTGGAGGCGGCGGGCCACTCAAGGCCAAAGGCTCCTCAAGCAAAAGACCACCCATTTTCCCTGTGAAGGAAAAGTTGCCAAGGCAGGTTCCTGATGTCAGTTTTAGGCTTCCCTTGGGACTGTCAGGGCAGCACAAACTTGAGGTGGGGGCAGGTTGGGTCTGGGACATATCTTTAATCGTTTGGATATTTTGGAGGCGGCCGGCCACTCTGGGACAAAGGTTGATGAAGACAAACACCGCCCTTTTCCCTTTGAACGAAAAGTTGCCAGCCCTTGTTGCTGATGTCAGTTTATAGGGTTCCTTTGGGACTGTCAGGGTAGCACAAGTTTGTGGTGGGGGCAGATTAAGTCTGGGACATATCTTTAATCGTTTGGATTTTTTGGAGGCATCCGGCTACTCAGGGACAAAAGCCCTTGGAGACAAACACCGGCCGTATTCCCTGTTAAGGAAAAGTTGCCAGCCCTGGTTGCTGATGTCAGTTTGTAGGGTTGTCTTGAGACTGTCGGGGCAGCCCATATTTGAGGTGCGGGGCAGGTTGGGTCTGGGACATATCTTTAATCGTTTGGAGATTTTGGAGGCGACTGGCCACTCTGGGACCCAGGCTCCTGAAGACAAACACCGGCCCTTTTCCTTCTGAAGGAAAAGTTGCCAGCCCTGGTTCCTCCCCTCAGTTTATAGGGTTCCTTTTAGACTGTCAGGGTAGCACAAGTTTGTGGTGGGGGCAGATTAAGTCTGGGACATATCATTAATCGTTTGGATTTTTTGGAGGCATCCGGCTACTCAGGGACAAAGGCCCTTGGAGACAAACACCAGCCGTATTCCCTGTTAAGGAAAAGTTGCCAGCCCAGATTCCTGATGTCAGCAGGTAGGGTTCCCTTGGGACTGTCAGGGCAGCACAGTTTTGATGTGGGGGCAGGTTGGGTCTGGGACATATCTTTAATCATTTGGATTTTTTGGAGGCGTCCGGCCACTCAGGGACAAAGGCCCCTGCAGGAAGACACGAGCAATTTTTTCTAGGAAAGAAATATGGTCAACCCAGGTTCCTGATGTCAGCAGGTAGGGTTCCCTTGGGACTGTCAGGGCAGCACAAATTTGGGGTGGGGGTAGGTTGGGTGTGGGACATATCTTTAATCGTTTGGATATTTTGGAGGCGGCCGGCCACTCTGGGACCCAGGCTCCTGAAGACAAACACCAGCCCTTTTCCCTTTGAACGAAATTTTGCTAGACAAGGTTCCTGATGTCAGTTAGTAGAGTTCTCTTGAGACTGTCGGGGCAGCACAAATTTGAGGTTCGGGGCAGGTTGGGTCTGGGACATATCTTTAATCGTTTGGAGATTTTGGAGGCAGCCGGACACTCTGGGACAAAGGTTCCTGAAGACAAACACCGGCCCTTTTCCCTGTGAAGGAAAAGTTGCCAGCCCAGGTTCCTCCCCTCAGTTTATAGGGTTCCTTTTAGACTGTCAGGGTAGCACAAGTTTGTGGTGGGGGCAGATTAAGTCTGGGACATATCATTAATCGTTTGGATTTTTTGGAGGCATCCGGCTACTCAGGGACAAAGGCCCTTGGAGACAAACACCGGCCGTATTCCCTGTTAAGGAAAAGTTGCCAGCCCTTGTTGCTGATGTCAGTTTGTAGGGTTCCCTTGGGACTCTCAGGGCAGCACAAGTTTCTGGTGGGGGCAGGTTGGGTCTGGGACATATCTTTAGTCGTTTGGATTTTTTGGAGGCGTCCGGCCACTCAGGGACAAAGGCCCCTGCAGGAAGACACGAGCAATTTTTTCTAGGAAAGAAATATGGTCAACCCTGGTTCCTGATGTCAGCAGGTAGGGTTCCCTTGGGACTGTCAGGGCAGCACAAATTTGAGGTGGGGGCAGGTTAGGTTTGGGACATATCTTTAATCTTTTGGATTTTTTGGAGGCAGCCGGCCACTCAAGGCACAGGCTCCTCGAGAAAAAGACCGCTCCTTTTCCCTTTAAGGAAAAGTTGCCGGTCCAGGTTGCTGATGTCTGCATGTAGAGTTCCCGTTGGACTGTCAAGGCAGCACAGTTTTGAGGTGGGGGCAGGTTGGGTCTGGGACATATCTTTAATCGTTTGGATTTTTTGGAGGCGGCCGGCACTCAGGGACAAAGGCCCCTGCAGGAAGACACGAGCAATTTTTTCTAGGAAAGAAATATGGTCAGCCCAGATTCCTGATGTCAGCAGGTAGGGTTCCTTTGGGGCTGTCAGGGTAGCACAGGTTAGAGGTGGGGGCCGGTTGGGTCTGGGAAATATCTTTAATCATTTGGATTTTTTGGAAGGGGTCCAGCCACTCAGGGACAAAGTCCCTGCAGGAAAACACCGGCCATTTTCGCTGGGAAGGAAAAGTGTCCAGTCCAGGATCCTGCTGTCACTTTGAAGGGTTCCCTTGGGACTGTCAGGGCAGCACAGGTTAGAGGTGGGGGCCGGTTGGGTCTGGGACATATCCTTAATTGTTTGGATTTTTTGGAGGCGGCGGGCCAGTCAAGGCCAAAGGCCCTTGGAGACAAACACCGCCGTATTCCCTGTTAAGGAAAAGTTGCCAGCCCTGGTTGCTGATGTCAGTTTGTAGGGTTCCCTTTGGACTGTCAGGGCAGCACAGGTTTGAGGTGGGGGTAGGTTTGGTCTGGGACTTATCTTTAATCGTTTGGAAATTTTGGAGGCGGCCGGCCAATC